>NC_051334.1:169893838-170088178 GCF_015220235.1 Choloepus didactylus
ACCCAGGGCCTGGGCCCCTTTCCATGTGGAGAGTAAGTTGCTGCACACAGTTGCCTACGTGACCAGGACAGAAGTTAAAGGTCAACAGACCTCCTCAGAGAAGAAAGAACGTACAGATGGTGTCACAAGCCACTCCTCTTGTAAAGCATTAAACCACTCCCCCCACACACATATACGTTGATAACAAATGCTCAGACCCCTGTGTCATGAGACCTTGCTGAAACTCCATTCCCATGTCGTATGGAGTGTCTCGTCCTAAACCCATATAAGCGGCCCCTTGCACTATCACCTTTGCAGAGCGCTACTTCCATTTTCCAGATGGCTGCCACCAGAGACCCCTGTTCATAAGTCCCAATAAACTCATGTCTGACTCTGTTCCTGGTGTGTTCTTTGATCTTGCGGTTGCCCTGACCCAAGCTCTTCAAGAGCTGGGTTGGAACACAGCCTTTGGGAAAGGCTAGAATTTATGATTATGGTGTATAGACTTTTCACATGAACAAAATGACACAGAGAGACAGGGACTAAGGGCCTAATCCCACACAAACCTGCAGTGTCCCCCTCTTTTCCCCCTTCTAAATAGCATTATTTTACTTTGTGTTATCTGTCTCCGTTAAACAATTGCTATTAGAGGTGTGAGGGAAAGATCGCTTTTTAGTTTATAAGTGCTAGATCGTGAAGATCCACATGCAGATCAAGTTTACAGATAATCATGACGCCCTGAACTTGGAGCTTGATGCTATGATTGCAAAAGGCTTTGCAGTGTCTATGTGCTGGGGGTAAGAGCGTATTTTGTGTGTGCAAAGGAGAGAATCAATAACACCGTAACTTTTAACTAGGGTTAACTGTGGTGGACTGTACTACTGTTCACAATATATATTCACCCCCCTTCCTTAGAAGAGGAGTACACAAACCCACCCCTGACTTGAGACTTGGCCATGTGACTTGCTTTGGTAAATGGAAGATGAGTGAGCATACATCATGCCCAAGCAGAAGCTTTAAATGTTTTTGCATAAGACTAGGCCTCTGGCAAAAGAACGGGCATGTCCTACACAGGGTTTGCTCCTTCAGCATCATTCGCAGAATGAGAAGACACATGAGACCAAGAAGAGTCAAGGAGAACTGATCACAGCAGCAGCCACTAAAGTCAGCCCACAGCTCATGACTCGTACTGTAGGAAATGATTGTTCCTGTAAACCGCCATGATTAAGGGGATTGTTTGTTACTGCATCAAAGCTGACTAAGTCAGAACATAAGCTTGAGAGTTCTCTATCCCTGTTAGTTCTTCTCCTTACTGATCTAAGACTCACATAAGTTTAGACTGAAACCCTTTCAGGAGTATCTTTGATTCTCATCTTTTCAGATGAGTAAACTGAGGCTAAAAGAGGTAAGTAACTAGCCTAAAGATACAAACAATTTAAAAACAAAACCAGGATTGGAGTCCTGTTTGTGCAGAGCTACTTTCACTATTTTTCCAACGGATAGTATATAGAGAGAATATTGGGAAGAGCTTGTATGTTGGTACCCCCAATCATCATACACCTAGGTCCAATTTTTTATCATCATAGTATTGCTAAGCAGAACAATTTCTGACCTCTTTGATGTAGATTATAGACCTGGAAACAGAAGTGTGCCATGAGGACCAAACAGCACATCAACCTCTGGAGATATAATGAAGACAACCAAAATTAAAAACCCATTGTTACTAAGTCTCTTCCTTGGCTTCCTGTATCACAGATGGGATCATTGTTGAGGGCAATATTTTATTTTTATTTTTTACTAGAGAAGTTGTGGGTTTACAGAATAATCATGCAAAAAATACAGGATTCCCATACATCACCCACCAACAACAACTTGCATTAGTGTGGAACATTTGTTAAAAATAATGATACAGTGTATGGATGGATGAGTAGAAAACTGGGGACAAAAACTAAATGAAAAATAGGGTGGGATGGGGGGATGATTTGGGTGTTCTTTTTTACTTTTATTTTTATTCTTATTCTGATTCTGGTGGAAGGAAAATGTTCAAAAATAGATTGGGGTGATAAATGCACAACCATATGATGGTACTGGTGAACAGCTGATTGTACACCATGGATGACTGTAAGGTATGTGAATATATCTCAATAACACTGAATTTAAAAAAAAAAGATTAAGGTTTTTTCTCATTTCCTAATCTACTCCAAAGAAATTTAGGACATTCTGGACAAGTCAGATGTGTGGATAAATGAGGCAGTCTGCGTTTGGTTCGTTTTAGCGCTTTATTCTGCTCTTTTGGTAGGCATTCATCCCAAAACCATGTCCTTGGAACCTGCTAATGGCTGACATGTTTTAGGCTGATTCCAATTGTACCTGGGTTATAAAATTCAGGTTCTAAAAAGGTTTTTAGACCAAATTCTCATCCAACCTTAGAACACTCGGAACCACCCACACTTCCTTCCTCTCCAGTTCGCCCCTCCCAACCCTACATTTTTACTCCTTTTCCTTTCCAACCCATGGGATATGTTTTTTTTTTTAAAAAATGCTAACAAGCCAATTTAAAATTTATTTCAGGCAAACCATAATTTTAGGACGGCTCATCCGCCTGAGCCAATATACGACAAGACGCTGGATTCTCTCCTATGTAGGATTATGACTCTGCAGGGCCCCTGCTTCCATGAGCCAGCAGCGCAGTTTGGGAGTCCCCAGCTGCCAGAAACAAGGACGATTTACTGCACACAGAAAGGAGTAGTCTGGGGTCATTAGCAATCGTTATCTCACTTGGGGACGCCAGCGTTACAGATGAGTCCTCTTTGGTAGCACGAATGGAATGCTTTCCAAACCCAGGTGACCTCATTTGATTCCCGAAAGCTACAACCTGAGATCCTGAGATGGTTGGTATATGTCAGTGTTCTCAACCCAGAGGCAATTGTGACCCCATGGGAACATTTGGCAATGTCCGGAGACATTTTGGTGCCCACTGGGGATGGGGATTGACACTGGCATCTAGTGGACAGAGGGCCAAGGATGTTGCGAAACATCCTATAGTGCACAGGACAGCCCCACAGCGATAGTCATCTGGTCCCCAAATGTCCCTAGCACCGAGGCTGAGAACCCGTGTGACATCCATGTAATTGATGGAAGCGTTTATGCTCTTCTCGGCCTTTAGGGTAGGGGGTGGAGGTTTCTAAAAAAAAAAAAAACCTATCATACAATACGGATCCTATAGAACGTTGGTGGTGTTTTCCTTAACCCTCGTCATCAATTCGGGTTTATTCAAGCCCAACTCCAGGCACTGGACAAAGTGGAATCACAAGGCATTTTCACACTTGCTCTGCATGATAAGCACATCGAAGAGCCTGGATCTGTGCACGACTCAGTTTTAGGCCAAAGTCTGACTTTTGCCTTTGTTTCCCATGCATATTCCCCTGCCTGGTGTCCCTACCCAGATGGGCCACAAGATCTGCGAGGCCCAGTGCCAAAGGAAAATGCACCCCTTGTTCAAAAAACAGTAAGGATTTCAAGACAGGTACTGCTGAGCATTAAACCAAGGGCAGGCCCTGGGGAGCACAGGACCTCTGCAATTGCACTCTTGTGCCCGTTGGAAGCTGGCCGTTTGTACCTTTGACTTCTAGGCATCATGTCTTTTGAAAATTCCAAAGGGACAGCAATTTTCAGCCACAGCAGAGGAGATCCTTTGGGGGAAAGAGGCCCTGCAGCCACAGATTAAACCATTTGTTACTCAAGACTGCTCTGCCGGCCTGGTCACGTCCTCGGGGTCAGCATGGGGCCGGTGGCAGGCAGAAGGGCCACTGCTCAGACTCTGTGGGTTCCCTGGAAACTTGCCCCCAGGCTCCTGCTGCTGCTTCCAGAGGGACTAGCGTCTACGGGCCTGTGTTCATGGGTCCCAATTGGTGCCAGGAAAGAGAAACCTGCCGTGACAGCCCCAGAAATCCCACCAAACCCAGGAGACCACATATGACTCACTTACCTCCCAAGACAGTAACAGCCGACATCCAGTGTAGACAGTGGCAAGCCAGAAATGTCCATATTTGAGGCGTGTGGCTCACAGTTCAGATGTACAGTGGATCCCTGGGTAACCAACCTGCAGATGAGGAAAGTGACTCTGTATGGAAGCATTCCAGCTAACATGAAGGAGGTGCAATAGAATTAGAATATCATGGTTTTTGACACCCCCAAAGATTGACTGGATCTCTGCTTCATGCATCAGTGGCTGCTGACACCACAGAGAGGCCACCAGACACGATTGTCCTCTGTGGAAGCACACACTGCCACCTGTGAAGTTGTCTTATCAAAACCCTAACCTGAATCCATCAAAGCCTGGGTGGTTGGATTACCAGCTTCCCGGAAACACAGACATCAGAGGAACATACTAAACAGCACCACGGGGCTGCCATCAGCAAAATCCCCACTGTGGCACTGCTACCTGGCAAATGGCCTTATTGCTCCAACAAATAAACCCCAAGAGGAAACAAAAGAGAGATGGAGGGTGTGGTGGGTTGACTTATGTACCTCAACGTAGACATGTTCTTACTCTTAACCCCGCATGCCTGAAGATGTGATCCCATTGGGAACAGGACCTCTTGAAGATGTTATTTTTAGTTAGGTAGAAAAAAAATGGAAGCCAGAAGATGGGAGCAAGCCACAGAGAGGAGCCAGAAGCCAGAAGCCAGCAGAAACTGAAGAGCAGACAGAAAGGAGAGGACATCATCCTGTGATGGGGGTGGGGCAGGAAGGGGTGGGGGGTGGGGTGCGAGATACAAGCCAAGGACCCCCAAGGATTTCCAGGAGCCAGAACCAGAATGCTACTAGAGATGGGGGAGAAAGTAAGCCTTGCTGATATCGTGACTTTGGACTTCTTCTAGCTTCAAAACCTCGAGCCAATAAATTCCTGTTGTTAAACCAACCCATTGTGTGGTATTTGTCATAGCGGCCTGGCACACTAAGACAGAGGAAGAGCCTAAAGATTTAAAAAGAGATTGAAGAGTCATTGCCACCAGTGGCATTGTCATTGTGTGGGCCCTATTGCCATCACATTCATACAAACAAACTGTAAAATCCATTTGTGGTATTTATGAAACAATGGGACATGTGAATATTCCCTGAATAGTTGATGATATTAAGGAACTATGTTTTTAAAAGCACTCCTATCTTTTAGAGATACATTTGGAAGTAACCCTGGGAAAGATATGTCTGAGATTTGCTTCAAAATAATACAGGTGAGGGGCATGGGAACAAGTGGATATGAAACCAGATTATCATGAGGTGATAGTTGAAGCTGTCAGTGGGTCATGGGGGCTCATTACACTGTTTTCTCTAATTGTAGATTCTTAAAATCTTCCATAATAACCAAAAGCTGTTAAAATTATATTGGAATGTGATAAAAACAGCTGAGCTGGTGGAATCTGAATTTCAGATGCTATATGAATTTCCTGTTGCTGCTGGAACAAATTACCGCCAATTTGGCTTAAAGCAGTACAGATTTATTATCTCACAGTACCAGAGGTCAGGAGTCCAACATGGGTCTTGCAGGCCTGAAAACAAGGTGTCAGCAGTGCTGGTTGCTTCTGGAGGCTCGAAGGGAGAATCTGTTTCCTTGCCTTTTTCCAGCATCTCGAGGCCACCTGCATCCCATTGCTCATGGCCCCTTCCAGCAATTGTGTCACTTCAACCTCTGCTTCCATCATCACATCTTCTCAGCCTCTATCCTCCTGCCTCCCTCTTAGAAGGACCCTGGTGATTACCCTGAACCCATCTGGACAATCCAGGACACATCCCCATCTCAAGGTCCTCGATTTATTGATTCACATCAAGTCCCCTGTTCTGGTTTGCTAATGCTGCCAGGATGCAAAACACCAGAAATGGATTGGCTTTTATAAAGGGGGGTTATTTGGTTGCAAAGTTACAGTCTTAAGGCCACACAGTGTCCAAGGTAATGCATCAGCAATCAGATAGAGATTGTTTCTCACTGGAGAAAGGCCATTAGCACCCAGAAAACCTCTGTTAGTTGGGGAGGCACATGGCTGGCATCTGCTTGCTCCCAGGTTGCGTTTCAAAATGCGTTCTCCAAAGTGTCAGTGTCAGCTTTCAACGGCCATCTTTAAAATGTTTCCCTCAGCTGCAGCAACTGTCTTGGCCTGTGTGGCTCTTTTTAAAGTACTCCAGTAACCAATCAAGATCCATGCTGAATGGGTGGAGCTACACCTCCATGGAAATAATCCAATCAAAGGTATTACCCACAGTTGGGTAGGTCACATCTCCATGGAAACAACCTAGGCTAGAGCAGCCATTTTCAACAGGGATAATTTTGCCCCCAGGGATATTTTCCAATGTCTGGATCCATTTTTGACTGTCGAGACTGGGGGAGCGGACCCAAGAGCCACATCGGTGCTAGCAAAACAGCAGAATTCATATAGCATCAAAGATGACCTGCAAGGAGCCTTGGCATCTAATGATGTCTAAAGAAAGTATGAAATTCTCTCAGCCACCGAAGGACAGCATTACCATAATTAATCAAAAGAAAAACCACTCAATTTAAGCTGTCTTCATTGTCCACAGTAGTAAATTTCCTAGATTACTTCTTGTAGGCTTTAAAATACTGGAAAGGAAGCTCCCATTCAAAGGCATTTTATCTTAGGATTCTTTAAATGATACTAATTTTTTGTCCCTTTGAAATACATGCTGTGCTATAAAAAATACAAAGAGCGGAGGGTGCTGCTGGCATCTAGTAGGTTGAGGCCAGGGATGCTGCTAAATGTCCTACTGTGTGCAGGACAAGCACCACTTCTCCAGCCAAGATGTCCATAGTACTGAGATTGACAGACTGGGTTTGAAGGAATGTAAAGAAAAGAGCATGTCTGTAATCAATACATATATGCTGAGTGAATAAATTATTATCCGTGCAATCATTTACATCACACCTTCTTGTCAGTAAAATGACCTCAGAATCGGTGACCACAGCTCAGAGACAGCCATGTGAGATATCCCAAATTGAATATTATCTGGAATATCCAAAAAAGTATGTTCCTGCTAACATTGTAAAAAGAGAGACAGCTAGCCACGACGTGGCTCTCTTTAAAGGCTCATCACCTCCCATGAGGCAGTCTCACCCCCCAAACCAAACCTGAATCTGCTCAAGACCTTCAGAAAGATTCCATGGAGGCCTAAGGCCTTTATTAGCAGGGGGAAAGGATAATTGCATATCATAGGTTTCCTTCCAGTGCACAGGTCTTTAGAGGTGGAGGGAAAAGTCCAGATCTTGAGAGCCAAAGAAGGCATAGACAAGAGATCCTTGAACACAGGCAGCCTTCCATGTGTCCTTGGCTGCCCAGAGCCGTGGGGAAAGTGTACAACCCCCAGCCAAGGAGAGGGGCCTCGAGACCACCTCCCATGAACTGTGCGGGCCTGGGCCTAATGATTATTAATAGGGTTCCAGTGTCCCATTAGGTGGTAATCATGTCAAAGGGATGTCACTTTCAGCTCCAGGAGCCTTCAGGAAAAGTACAGAAACTTTTAAGAGAATCAAAACTGTAGGATTAATATTTGGGGTGAACAAGAACATCTGCATATTTGATATTTTAGGCATTTGTAAAATGTAAAAGAACCTAGATTCTAAGAACAATAGCTTTGGAGATCACCAGAAAATATACAAAGGGGTAATTAACCTAAACTTGTGACTTTAGTTGAAAAGAACCTCATTTTACATATAGTTTGGTAACATTTTAAGATAACATAGTTTTTGCTGTATTTAAAGTTTAATTTATTAGATTTTTAAAAGTTAGTTACTTATTTAGGAAAGTGTTTGCAAATTCAGGCAATGCTGAATGGAGTACTGTATATTAAAAGTTGTAAACGCACTTTAAAATGCCTGAAGTTGTTTAATTAACCATGTTTGTAAATGGAATCCTGTATTCTCATAAGGCCCCTTATAAGTGGTTGCTATTATTTGCTAGATTTAAAATAGAATACCAAGGTTTGCAGGCTGAACTTAAAAAGTTAAGGAACCTATAACGTAAATGAATTGACTATCATTGTAAAACTGAATACATCTTTTTGCATGCACATACATAATACACAACACTTTTGAGGCTGAAGTCCACACTTTTGAAAGGCTGTACAAGGTCCAAATACATGTGCTTACTTAAAAAAAAAAGTAAGTCACAGATCCACCTGTCCAACCCCGTATCGATAATGTGATCAGATACCAATGTTGTTTACCAGATAAATTCCACCCTAACTCAGGCTCTCTGCTCAGCCCTCTGGGGCCTGCTTAGAGCCGATAAGGTCTGAGATGATTCCACTTACATTCCTCCAAAGGTGCTTAGGTTCTATTTTTGCCTAACCTGAATTAAATTTTCTGCCCTTGTCATGTTCTTTTCCATATGCAGATTTATGCACGTGTGTGCGTGCACGTGTGCATGTGCTTTGTTGCCAACTAAATGCATTATTTTGTCACTAACCATCTGTTTATGTGCCTTATAAAAGATCGGCTTAACCCTATGCTGGTTTAGTTGGGTAGTGTCGATGGAGGGTGCAAACAACCCTGTCGCAGTCAGCGTGTGCCCGGAGAAGTTAACTGGGCTCTGACGGGTTGACTTCCATTGTGGTCTGGTTGTGCCTAACGAGAGACCCACACCCTCTGTGGCTCACAAAACAGCACCGTCAGCAACCCCGTGAGAGATGAGGACTCACAGGTCTCACCCCAGACTGAGGGAATCAGGCTCTGCTTTCTCACAAGATCCCCAGGTGGTTCCCCTGAATATTCAAGTTTCAGAGCTCTGGGTCTACACAAGAGCTCACGGCACAGTAGCCGCCATTGCAGTCATGTTGTGTTGCTTGAGTTTTATCATCCTCAACAGAGTGTGTGGTAGTATTTATTTGTTTTAAATGAAATACTGGCAATTTCCAATTCAATTAATTCTGTAAATTGTCTCTACAAATTAAATTATGGGCATATGTTATTGAGTTACTGCAAATGGCGACTGAATGAGCAAAACATAATCACGTTGCATTACTGGTCCGACAGCAGTCTCCCAGGACACGGAAGGAGTGGGGATGTCTGCCGTAATCAGTTGCAGCCCTGGTGCCCTAGGGTCTCCCAGAAGTGTGGTAGGGTAGAGCCAACTCAGCTACTCTCACCCTATATACAGTACTGGGTGGGTTAAAGGAAGTCACAGACACTTTGCTGTTCTTTGCATCAAGAGGTGGAGCCTATTTCCCCTCCTGGGGAATGAGCAGGGCTTCTGATTAATATGATATGGTAAAAGGGATGTTCTAGAACTTCAGTGCCAGGTCATGGAAGTCAGCCGCCGTGTAAGAAGTCCTGAGCCCGCCATTCTGTAAGGAAGCCCACGTTAACCATGTGGCAAGGAGCACCGAGACATGCAGAGTTAAGGCTTCTTGATTCTTCCATTCCCAGACAGCCAATGCTACATGGAGCAGAAGAAGCCACTGGCTGAGCCCTGCCTGAATTCCTCACTCACAAAATCATAAGCAAATCAGGGTTAAGACATTAAATCTTGGGGTGATTTGTTACACAGCAATAAATATCTGAAACAAATACATAGGCCTTTAGAATGGCAGCCTTCTTCCTATACTTTACAGAACAGCTGTGCCGGAGCTAAGCGGAGTTCCTGAGGAGCGGGGAAGGAGGGGAGAGGTAGTGACAGAAGCCACGAAAGCTGAGCTACAGAAGGATAGTGAGACAAGGAAAGTGAGAAAATACAGAAGAAATTTTGGCCTTCTTTGATTTAGCTCCATGTTCCCAGGTGTGGCCAAGCAATGCCCCCCCCCCCAACACTTTTTTCATTCTATCATGTAATAATATGGATGAACCTTGAGGACATTATGTTGAGTGATGTCAGCCAGAAACAAAAGGACAGATTCTGTATGGTCTCACTAATATGAACAGACATTAATGAACAAGCTTTGGGAGTTAAAAGCTGACAACATAGGTGACCAGGAGATAGAAAGAGGGCAGAGACCAGGCATTTGATGCTGAAGGACTACAGAATGTTTAGGATTGATTGTATAGATCCAGAAATAGATAGCATAATACTGTGTGATGGTAGCACAGTATTGTAAGTACACCGAACAAAGATGTCTGTGAGTAAAGTTAAAAGAGGTGGGATAGGAGAATGTATGACACCAGAGGTAAAGATAGATGATAAAGACTGGGACTGTATAACTTGGCAAAAACTGGAATGGCCAATGACTGTTATTAAATATACAAATATAAAAATGTTTCTGCATGTGGGAGAGCAAATGAATGTCAACCATGTAGAGTGTTGAAAAAGGGATGGTATTCAGGAAAAAACATAATCAAAGCAAACTGGAGACTATGGCCAACAGAAACATTATAATATACCTCCGTTAAATGTAACAAAGGCAATATGCCAATGCTAAGTGTATATGAGAGGGGGATATAGGGGAGGAATATGGGATTCTTGGTAATGGTGTTATTTTCTGTCCTTACTATTGTATTGCATGACATGTTATTTTTCTTTTTATCATCTTTTTTATTATTGCTAAAAAAAACAATTTTTCTTGTAGTAATCAATATGTTCAAGTGCTGATTGTGGTGATAAATGTACAACTTTATGATGATACCATGAACAACTGATTGTGCACTGTGGATAAATGTATGGTATGTGACTATAACTCTATAAAATTGTAGGAAAAAATATATATAGGAGTAAAAGTGTTGGAGAAAACATGGTGAGAGGGATGTACCTATCGACTGTTGATGAGCAGGTAGAATGGTGTAGCCTTTCTGAAGGTCAGTGTGGTGGTTCCACAAAAAGTTAAGTATGTGGGGACCATAAGGTCCTGCAACCCCATTATGGGGTATGTCATTTGAAGATCTGAGAGCAGAGACATGAATGGACATTTGCAAACTGTTGTTCATGGAGACAGCAATCATGATTTGCAATGGGTGGAGGTGACCTAAGGGTACATAGACTGAGGAACAGAATGGTGAACTGTAGCATATGCATACAATGGAACATTGAGCAACTACAAGAAGGAGTGAAGCTGTGAGACACGCAACGAGGTGAATGGATCCTGTACACAGTATTTGAGTGGAGTATGCCAGAAATAAAGGCAAACATTATAATGTCTCACCAATATGGACTAACTACAATGTGTAAACTCAGAAT
Organism: Choloepus didactylus; assembly: GCF_015220235.1. Classification (NCBI taxonomy): domain Eukaryota; kingdom Metazoa; phylum Chordata; class Mammalia; order Pilosa; family Megalonychidae; genus Choloepus; species Choloepus didactylus. The sequence goes on from NC_051334.1 coordinate 169,904,992, forward strand.
TGAATCTTAGAACATAGCCTAACGTGGACATGATTACTGTAATAGTCCCTAGATTGTAAGCTCTTACAGCAGTCAACTCTATTCCTGAATTGTAATGCCTATCTCCAAACTTTGAGATGCTGATCCCTTAGTGTATAACCTGATTGGTCTCTGGAACAATGTGTATCTCTGAGACACCTGAAACTCAGAGCTAGAGCTCGGCAGATATGAATGTCAGTATTAGTGCATACAGCCACTGTTAAAAAAAAAAGCTGAAAAAGAGCCCAGACTTCAATTAGTGATATGAATGAAGCAGATCTGGTTAAGACTAGGGCAAACCGGGGCAAAGGGCAAAGATCGAAACTGACTGTGTTTTAAAACTTCAACTTCCATGTGAGACCAAGGGAAGAGATGTCTATTTGGTGCAGGATCTATATTTTCTAAACAGTATAGCTCTACAGTCGGTTTGTTCAAACACCACAATTACACGGAACTTTGAATAGGAAATGAGATATGGTAGGTTAGTATAGGTTAGAGTGAAATAGTGACACATCCCAAAGTAATTTGGGCAGAGAATAAAAAATATATTTACAGCCTCCCCCCCCCCCAAGGAGCTGGGGGAAAGTGCAGAAGTGTTGGATTTCCTCACCTGGACTGGTGTTGACGTCATAAACATTGGAACTGGTGGTTTGATGTGCCGAGCCCTCGATCGTGGGACTTGCCCTTATGAAGCGCGTTACTGTAAAGGAGAGGCTAAACTTGCATATAATTGTGCCTAAGAGTCTCCCCCTGAGTGCCTCATTGTTGCTCAGATGTGGCCCCCTCTCTCTTTCTAACTAAGCCACCTCAGCAGGTGACCTCGCTGCCCTCCCCCCTACATGGGACCTGACTCCCAGGGGTGTAAATCTCCCTGGCAACGCAGAGTATGACTCCCGGGGATGAATGTGGATCCGGCATCGTGGGACTGAGAGTATCTTCTTGACCAAAAGGGGGATGCAAAATGAGACGAAATAGTTTCAGTGGCTGAGAGATTTCAAATGGAGTCGAGAGGTCACTCTGGTGGACATTCTTATGCACTATATAGATAACACCTCTTAGGCTTTAATGTATTGGAATAGCTAGAAGTAAATACCTGAAACTACCAAACTCCAACCCAGTAGTCTGGACTCCTGAAGACAATTATATAATAATGTAGATTACAAGGGGTGACAGTGTGATTGTGAAAACCTTGTGGATCATACTCCCTTTGTCTAGTGTATGGATGGATGAGTACAAAAATGGGGATAAGAACTAAATGACAAATAGGGTGGGATAGGGGGGATGGTTTGGGTGTTCTTTTTTACTTTTATTTTTTATTCTTATTCTGATTCTTTCTGATGCAAGGAAAATGTTCAGAAATAGATTGTGGTGATGAATGCATAACTATATGATGGTACTGTGAACAGTTGATTGTATACCATGGATGATTGTATGGTATGTGAATATATTTCAATAAAACTGAATTTAAAAAAAAAAAAACTTACCTACAGATAAGTGCACAAATCATAAGTGTAGCCCTCAAAGAATTTTTTCAAAGTGAACTCACCCATGCAACTGGCACCCAGATCGGCACTCGAGATGTCCCTTCGGTGAACTGTCCTTCAAAGGGTTACCACTTTCCGGATTTCTCTCCGTGTTGATCAGTTGTGCCTGTTTTGCTACACTGTATAAATAGGACACAAGCCACATGCATTTTTTTGCAGCTGCTTTCTTCTTTTCAACCTTATGTTTGTGAGATCCACCCATGTTGTCAGGTATTGCCGTAGCTCATTCGATCTCATTGATGGCCAGTAATCCAGAGGATGACTCTACCACAGTTTCTTTCAGTATGGGTTTATTTTATCTAAAACAGGGGTTGGCAAAGTTTCTCTGTCAAGGGCTGGAGAGTAAATCTTTTCAGCCTCATGGGCCAGGCGGCGTCTCCCACAACTGCTCCACCCTGCCGTGTAGCTCCAAAGCAGCCGCAGACGATATGAAAATGAATGGGCGTGGCTGTGTGCCAATACAACTGTATTTATGGACACTGAAAATTGAATTTCATACAATTTTCTCATGTCACAAAATATTATTCTTTTGATTTTTTTTCCCCTGCCCGGTTAAAAATGTAACAACCCTTATAAGCTTGTGGGCAGTACAGAAGCAGGCAGCAAGCCAGATCCAGGCTGTAGTTTGCCAACCCGCTGGCCTAAAAGATAAGTGACAGAAATAAAGGGAAATATAAATGTCATGATGCTTTAAACTAGTAAAGTGAAATTTTTTTCCTTCATAAATGGAATTTAATTTAGAGTCAAAAGTAATCTATACTACCGGGAGCTATGGACTTAGGGAGCTGGAGCACAGATGGTCAACTGTTCTCCAAATGTCATGCTTGTTGGGAAGTGGCTGCCCAGCCTGGGCTACACGTCCCTGCCCTCCTGCCCTAAGGTGGGGTCTGGGCTGTGAGTGGAAGGGGAACGGTATGTTGCAGGCTGAGGCTGGAAAGATGTGAACGTGCCTTCTCTCTTCCTTGCCTGCTTATAGAACCCCAGGGCTGCAGGAGCCTCAAGATGGAAGGCTGCGTAGAAGGCTGCCTGCCAACCAGACATTGGACATTTATGGGAGCAAGAAGCAAATGCCTATTCAGTGAAGCCACTGACATTTGGAGGATGATTTGTTACAGTAGCTAGCATTGCCCTTGTGATCTGGTAGTGTGGTTGGCATGTTTTACCACTCCTGGGATACCAACGATTCCTCATCAGCCAGTGAAAGGGCACCGTGGCACGGATAACTCTAATATTGAGAAATTATTGTGAAATGCAGATATGGTTTTCATGGTTTGAAAACCAAGTTTCTCTTTCAATTTTTATTTTACCTGGAGCTCACTCCATTTACATTTTTGAGCACACTAGGTGGTAGGGAGAAATGACCAGGTGTATGTCAGGGGATGAGTGAAAAAGTTTCCCAAGTAAAGTGACAGAAGGAGTTGCCAGGATCTGTTGGGAATGGAGAGGGAGTTGAGTCAGGGTGTGGGGGCAGGGGAGGCGGATAGTGATTGTTCAGGTACAGGGGACTTTAGGATGAAACCACCTCTGCCTCTCTTAGGTCTGTGTGCCCCAGTGCTTGCCAGGCAGCCTTGGGCTACCTGATTCGCCACAGTGGAATCATCACAGGGACACTTTTACTCTTGTTCCCTCTCCCAAATTGATGCATTCTTCTGCCTATATAACTCTCAGCATCCAAATATCTCCCCCTCCCCCCCAATTTTACCTAGGAGAAGGCAACATTGTTATTTTTTGAAAGGAAAATTCTAATGTATCTGAGACAAAGTAATTTAGTGCTGTCAACATTGGCAACAAAGGAGACCTCTTGGTTAGTTGTGGACATGACATCAGTCCCAGAGCACAGAGAGATTTTTTTGGCAAAGCACATCTGAACTGAAATAGCCTAATCAAATACAATATCAAATGCAAAGTACAAAATACAACTGAAATAGCCTAATCACCTACAATAGGTCTGCACCCACAGGAATGGATTAAAAGAACAAGGCCTTTTCTGAGGTACACAACAGCTTCAAGCTACCATACCTGGGTACATACCCAACAGAAATGCAAACCTACGTGCAGCACGATGCATACACAAGGATTTCAGAGCCACGCTGTCCATAATAGCCTCACACTGGAAACCAGTCTGAGGCCAGGAGCAGCAGGATGGATGAATAACCTGTGGTGTTTTAACACAATAGACTATGCTACACAATAATGAGAATGCACGAGCCACAACTACACCCCATGATGTGGAGGAGTCTCATAAGCATAATGTTGAGCAAAAGAAGCCAGATGCAGAAAGCGCACATTCCATCTGATTTCATTTATAGAAAGTTCAAGATGGCCAACCAAACTCCGATCATGGAGTCGGGGCAAAGGGCATCTTTGGAGGAGTAATGGCTGGCAGGGGTCCTCAGGGTGGCTTCTGGAGCTGACACTGTCTTGTCTCTTGATGTGGCAGCTGTGGTCAGATGGGTGTGTCCAGTTTGTGAAAATCCACCAAGCTGTAAGTAATGATGTGTGCACATTTCTTTAAACACATTAAACTTGAAAGTTCTTTAAACTTTTAAAAAATCTGGTAAAATATGTTCTTCTCACACTATATTTTTAATCTAACCAAATGGCCAATCATTTTTGAAAGTTTCCAAATGTTGATGAGGGCACAGGAAAACAGGCCTTCTCGGGGAATGCAAAGTGCGACATTCTTTGGGGTTGGCGATACGGCATTGTATATCAAACGCCTTAAAACTATTCATACTCTTTGACCATTTCTAGGACTTTATCCAAAGAAAATGACCAGAGATGTGCCTAAAGATTAATGGGCAAGGACATTCAGCATGGTGTTATTTATAATATTGAAAAATTGGAAACAGACTCCAACTTCCATTTCTGGCAATTGGACAGAAGGAGGTAATGCAACAACCCCCCTGCCCATATTTCTACAAACACAAAAGCATGCTGTATAAATCATAATGCAAACATTAAATAAATCATCTAGTGCTATAGTCTAGCTAGAAAGAAATGTTGCTTTCTGGAGTCAGAGGGGGCTTGAATCCCAATATAGGTTCTCCCTGTTGGGGGCTGAGGTTTCCACACCAGCAGAGGGTTAAAAGACATGACTTTGACCCTCTGAGATGGGGAGCTGGCCTTGAGATGCCTGCCCAGAGCTGGTCATGGGCCGATCACCTCCTTCACAAAAGGGAGGGCGAGGTAAACTTGCCCACCTCCCAGTAGCAAGGATGCTTGTTTCTTGCTGACACGCCAAGGGGAGGGGCTGAGAAATAATCTTCTGAGAAAACAAAACCTCAAGCCTGTGCAATAGAGTCATGGCATCTGAAAGCACGTTATCTTTCTGGCATGGAAATGTCAAGGTGAGAAATTAATGGGAAAATGGAGACCAGCCCCTGGTCCACCAGGCAGAAGCCAAGGCCGTCTATTCTACAGCGAGGCTTCTATGACCCCGAGCATGCAGGGACCCCCGCAAGGAAAAATAAAACCTGCTGGAACTGAGAAATGCTCTAATGTTGAGTCAGCAGATACCACACCCTTGAGGGCCAATAGCTTGGGATCTTAAAATAATAAAACCATCTGATGAAGACTATGAAATGAGTTGTTTAAATTATTTACAAGCATAACAAAGAAGGAAAGGAAACTGTAATCAAATAACAGAATGCTATAACAAAATAATATGGAGAAACTTAACAAGGATGAGACAGAACTTCTAGGGAAGAAATTACTTCATTGACATGAACTCAATGAATGGGTTAAAGAACTAAAGGAGAAAGTTGTGAACCAGAAAAATAAATTTGAGAAAATTACTGTGAATGTACTGCAGAGGGATTCAAGAGTGGGGAAAATAAAGGTTTAATAGACAGGAGGCTCGAGTGAGAAGTTTCAACAGTGCCTAATAAGTGTGCCAAAGGAGAGAATAGAGAGAAGGGGCACGTGGAGTATTAGAAGAGATTGAGCTGTGGGTTTTTCAGAGTTGATGAAAGACGAATCCTAAAGCAGAAAATTTTTCAAAATTCACACAAACGTGTCACATTAATACAAAGGTAGAGAGAAAATATTAAGAGCAACAGAGAAAAAATTACTGACAAAGGAAAATGATGTTTTTTGACAGTGGGAATCACATAAGCAATAAAAAAATGCGGGTAAACATTGAAATATTATCTTCCATGTACCTAGAGAAAATACCTTACAACTTAGAATTCTATACCCAGGTAAACTGACATTTATCAACTTAATTCTATATAAAGAAAACATGAAACATCACTAGAAAACCCAAAAGAAGACAGGAACAAATGGAAAAGCACACTCTGTCCTTGAATAGGAAATCCCCAAATTAATCTGCAAATTTTGCAATATCTCACGTATAATACCAATGCATTTTTAGAGCTAGATAAGCCATCTTGAAGTTAATATAGAAAAATAGAGACACAAAAAGAGCCAGAAATTGTGTTTCCAAAAAGAAGAGGAGTGGCAGGGAGGGAGGGAGTACTAAGGCTATCAGATATTAAAACATATTATAGGGCTAGCATCATTTTAGAAGTGTATACCAAAACATTAACGGACAGATTAATGGAAGTATATGGTATAAGAAATTAGTATATGATAAAGTGGCATTGAATATTATGTGGGGAATGGGACTCTTCAGTAAATAGCATTGGGCAAATTTGTAGCCACTTAAGGAAAAAATTGTGTTGGGTCCTGTGAGAGGGACCAGTGGTTGTCCCCCAAAATCCCTTCTCTCCCTCTTCCAGGGCACATGGTTAAATGTAGTTGGCCCATTTGCAGTTGGATGCAACTTGACCTTACCAATAGAGTGTGAGCAGAGTAGGCATGAATTGTGGGCCAGGACGTAAGACCCTGGTGTGCCCCCCACCCTGCTCTCTTCCCCCCTCTCACTTGCTGCCACCCTGAGGTAGAGGCACTCCACACTGACCTAGAGACTAGGAAATGGAGAGGAAACCCGATGGGACCTGGATCCCTGGATGCCTGCCTGGACCCAAGCCACCCACTGGTGTGGAATGCCCACCACGCTCATTTGAGGGCTTTAGAATCTCCTTTCTAAAGTTGCTAGCATCCACTTGATCTCACACAAATCCCTAACTTGCTTCTCAACAAAATAATCTCCACATGGAGTTTAATTGAAATGCAAAAAATGATACATGGGAGACTTTTTTAAACTTCAGTTTTTGGAAATAATTTTAGTCTCAAAGGAAGTTGCATAGATAGTATAGAGAACCCATGGACCCTTTCCCCACCTTCCCCCAGTGTCTCATCTCACATAACTGGAGTATAATAGCAAAAACCAGAAACTGGGTTGGTACTATGTGTGTGTGTGGTTCCATGCCATCTTATCACACATGTGTAGATAGGTGTAACCACAACCACAGTCAAGATACAGAAATACTCCATCACCACTAAGATTTCCCTCAGGCAACCTTTTATAGTTCACTGCCTCCCTCTATCCCACCATCCTGAACCCCTGGATACCACTGATCCATTCTCCATCTCCGTAATTTTGTCACTTCAACAATGTTGTACAAATGGAATCATGCAACATGTAAAAAATTTGTTTTCTTTTCACTCAGCATGATGCCTTTGAGATGCATCCATGTTGTTGCATGTATTAAGAGTTCTTTTTTATTTATTGCTGAGTAATATTCATAGTATGGATGTACTGCAGTTTATTTAACCATTTACTTGTACAACCTTTTCGGTTGTTTCCAGATTTTGGTTATTTCAAATGAAGCCACTATGAATAATGGTGCCCAGGTCGCTGGACCAAAGTTTTCAGTTCCCTGGGGAAATGTGCAGGAATGGGATTGCTGGGTCGTATGGCAGTGTGGTAAGCGTGTGTTTAGTTTGAAAAGAAAGGCCAAGTGATTTTCCAGAGTGGCTGAAACATTTTACATTCCTACTAGCAATATATGAGTGATCCAGTTATTCTATATCCATGTAAACATTTGGTAGTGTCACTATTTTTAAATTTTGCCATTCTGATAGGTGTGGAGTGAGATACCTTATTGTGGTTTTGCCTTTCATCCCTCACTGGCTTGTGGTGTTGACCACCTTTTCATGTGCCATCCAAGTATCTTCTTCAGAGAAATATCTCTTCATGTCTTTTGCCCATTTGTTTTCTTTCCGGTGTAATTTTGAGGGTCTTATAAAAGACATTTCTCCTGGAGAAGCTCAACCACACCTGCATGATCTCCAGCGCATCAGTTCTCACTGATTGGAAACCACCTGAAGATTTTTCAATAGGGGAATGCATTCATAAATTTGAATAAAAGAATGGGAGTAAATAAAGGATATGCACTTGGGATTATATTTCTGTGTAGAATTTAAACACACAGAAAAATACTCCATTGTTTATGATACATACTTTTGTTGTTAAAGTCTAAGATCAAGGAGAGAAAGACTAAACACCAACTTCAGATCAGAGGTTACCTTTATGATGGAAAGACAGGAATTACTTGGATAGAGAGACCTTCAACCCTACTTGTAAAATTTTATTTCTTAGGAAAAATCTGAAGCCAAGATGGCAAAAATTAACATGGATCAATTTGGTGTAGCAATCAATTGGGTGATATATTTTTCTCTGTATATTCTGTATTTATGAAATCTTAATTTGGTAATCATTTTAAACTAATTCAAAGACAGTTAAAACACCCCAAATGAACAAGTTAAATTGGTTCAGCAAGTTACAGTGCTTGCTTACCCAGGATGGAACACCTTATGCTCTTTAAAAATCATGATATCAAAGGACATTTAGGGATATGAGGGAAATGATCAGATACATTTGATGTGAAAGGGTAGATTAGAAAACAAGTTGTATAGAAGCTGCTTCTTTCCATCGCATATCTATAAAGTCAAAGGTAAATACCAACTTGCTATCCATGGCTTTATCTGAGGAGTGTGACAGGTGACTTGTGTTTTCTTCCACTTACCAATTTTCATCAGAAAAACAATCTAACGAATAATTTGTTTATTCAGGTAATATGTCAAAATAAACTAAGCAATTTTAACAGCACTGTTCGGCGGCAGACAAAATATTTGGAAACTATTTTGCTACTCTTCCTGTGCATGCTGCCCTCTTGTGGACCAAGAGAAGATACTATTCGTCCGCATGCTGCCCTCTTGTGGACAAGGAGAAGAATGCTACGTGAGCGGAAACCAGTCATTTATACAAGCCGATGTGTTCTTTACACATTGGTAAAGGTAAGATTTATAACTTTTATGATTAACCATCAATGCATACTCATTATAGAAAAATTAGGGAACTCATAAAAGTACAAAGAAAGAAAAGAATCACCCATCATCCCACTCTACAATTGGCTCTAGATTCTGTGCTCTTGGGCAGTGAAGATGTAAAGATCAGTATAGCTCTCTTTCTGTTATTTGGGTGCTAACCTTGGCCCTGACTCTGATAATTTGATTCTTGCTTTGTTTCCTTTTTTTGCTTTTTCTTTTAAAGCCTTAACTCCCCATTCCTTGTCCCTACCCCCTGGTAACCTATATTTTTGACTCTAACTCTATGAGTTTGATTATTCTGATTGTTTCAAATCTGTGAGATCATACAATGTTTGCACTTTTGTGTCTGGCTTATTTCACTCAACATGATATCTTCAAAGTTCATCCATGTTGTCACGTGTATCAGGACTTAATTCCTTTTTACAGCTGAAAAATAGTCCATTGTATGTATATAACACATTTTATTTATCCATTCATCCGTTGATGGATGCTTGGGTTGCTTCCATCTTTTGGCAATTGTGAATAATGCCACTATGAATATTGGTGTGAAAATATCTGTTCGAGCCCCTGCTTTCACTTCTTTGGGGTATCTACCTAGTAGTGAGATTGCCAGGTCATATGGTAGTTCTATACTCAGCTTTCTGAGGAACTGCTGCCAAACTATCTTCCACAGCGGCTGCACCAGTTTACATCGCCATCAGCAATGAAAGAGTGTTCCTATTTCTCCACATCCTCTCCAACACTTGTCATTTTCTGTTTTTTTTTAATAGCAGCCATTCTAATGGGTGTGAAATGGTATCTCATTGTGATTTGATTTGCATTTCTCCAATGGCTAATGATGTCGAGCATCTTTTCATGTGCTTTCTGGCCATTTGTATATCCTTCTTTGGAGAGATGTCTGTTCAAGTCTTTTGTCCATTTTTAAATTGGGTTGTTTGTCTTTTTTTGTTAAGTTGAAGGATTTCTTTACATATACTGGAAATTAATCCTTCATCAGATATGCTGTTTACTTTTAACAAGCCTCTTTATTTATACAGATACCTGGTAACTTTACCCTGTTCAGATGCCTTGATCGCTTCTAGCGCTTTTATTTTTTTCTATTATAAACAGTGCAGCAAAGGACACCTTTTATATCTATCTAGGTGAACGTAAATAACTATGTCTATAGTGTAAATTCCAAACAGGGTCCTACTCGAAGGCTACATACATTTATAAATTTAATAGGTATTGCCAAATATCTATTGTTCTTCAGAAAGTTGCATCACTTTAGGCTTTTACAACAATGCACAGATGCTCATTCTCAAGCCTCTAGTCTCCAAAACACCAGGTGCTAATCAACTTTTAAATTTAATGTTTGTCAGTTTGATAGGTGACAAGTTATATCCCATTTTTGTTTTGGTTTGCATTCCTTTTATTATGGGTAAGGGTCAATATTTTCTCCCTGTTCATTGGGGATTTATGTTTCTCTGTACCCTCTTTAATACTTCATCCTTTTTTCTTTTGGGTTCATTTTTCTGTTGGTTTGTCATCTTCCTTTTTCTGTTGTTGTTTTTTTAATACTTGTGATTTTTTTTAGCTCTGCTTAAATTAAGAAAATCAGCCCCATTTCACATAGGTTGCAAACGTTTTTTTTCAATAATCATTTTGCAATTCCTTATTTATGGGTTGTTGTTTATTTGTTTGTTTGCCCTGCAGGGATGTTAAATGATTAAATTAGTAAAATTTGTCAATTGTCAATTTTTCCTTTACAGTTTCTGGATCACCATGATTTGCAATAAAAACATTTTAAGCAACTGGCCCAAACCCAAGGGAGGTAGAGGCTGGAGCTGGCCAAGGTGGGGACGGGGCCGAGCCTAGGGGGCGGAGGGGGTTGCTGCAGAATGAGAACCAAGAACCCAGGAGGCGGCGGTGGGTTTGGGCCTCACCGGCAACGCCAGTGTGGACGGCTCTCCGGAGCTGTCATCTGAGGTGCCGGAAACCAGGCTCAGGGAGCGCGGCATTGGTGGGGCACAGCTCCACCCAGAGGAATTTCTCGTTTCACCACAGCTACTATTTTAGCCCATTTCCTCCCATTTGTACTTTTAAAATTGGAGTCATACTAGATATGCATTTTGCATCTCATAGTTCTTGACTCTATAGTTTCCCAACATTTTATTATGAAAATTTTCAAATATACAAGAAAGTTGAAAAAAATTTACAGCAAACACCCACTTACCATCTAGATACTACCCTTAACACTTGATTGTATTTTCCTTTCTCACATGTCTATCCAATTGTCCATCCCTCTATCCATCAATCAATCCATCTTATTTGATGCATTTCATAGTAAATTGCAGACATCAATACACTTCTCCCTAAATAAGTCCCTAAATGTGCATGAGCACAATTTGTTTACAGTGATTTCCTTTGGACACAAACTTTACACACAATGAAATACACAAACCTAAATAGATGTGGTTTCTATCCCCTTTTCCATTTACCGTTTTCTCATAAGCATTCTGCCCACAAATTAATCGAGGAAGGATGAAGACCTCTGTGAGATTTATCTTTCCGTCTGGGAACGCAGCGTGTCTTCATGTTAACCTTTTCACACATCTCCATTCCTTATTCCACTTGGGTCTCCTATAGCAAGAAAAAAAACTCATTCCTGTGTACGGATCCACTGATTCCAGTCTATTCCCACTGCAGCCCCAGGCAGATTGGGGGTGACGGTTGCATCTCTTTCTTGCTCACGTCAAATGCCTCTTGGGAAGCTCCCTGGGAATTACCTATCGACCGTTTTCCATCATTGCCTCACGCCTCTTCAGCCAGACACCGGAAGTGAGCTCCCTTCATTTTCAGACAGAAGACCTCCCCCTCTGGGTTAGTTGCATTGGCTATTAAATCCTTATCCGAAGGGCACACTTACCCTGTTTATCTTTCTTTTTAGCACTCACCACTATATGATGTATTATGTATTTACATATTTGTTTTTTACAACCTCCCATTAAAATGTAACTCCCATAGTAAAAAAAAAAAAAAAAAAAAAAAAATCCTTATCCGAAAGCTCCAGGACCAGGTGGCCCTCAGTTCCCGCTCCGCCTTCTCCCAATAGTCCTTGATCAACTGCAACTTCCTATGGGAAGGGCTGGTGTTCTGCTCGATGCCCGAGATGCCCATCCAGGTGGCCCGGTGGCCCCTGACGACATGCTCACAGGCCACCGAGTGCAGGCTGAGCTCGTCATGGGACAGCTTGGCCCCGTTCTGTCCCAGCCATCGTGCAGCTGGCCATGGCGTCGGAACACAGTCTGCTCAGCCAGCTTGACCTTCCGGATCAATTCCATCTTCTCCACTTGGCTCAGGCAGCCTGCGGGGCTGGGGGTGGCAGTGGCAGCCGAGGGACCAGGGGAGGAGAGCAGGCAAGGCCTGGAGGGCTGCGAGAAGCCACCTGGGTCAGGAAGAGGCCTCCTCGATGGCCTTCCCCGTGTCCGCGGCCACAACGCCAGTCCCACCACTTTGATCTGCCCTGGGCTCAAGCAGAGGACCCTCCCTGAAACGCTTTTTATTTTTTTTAAATACATAACAGCTTTATTGAGATATGAGTCATCTATTTAAAGTGTACAATTCAATGGTTTTAGTATATTCACAGAGTTGTGCAACTATCACTACAATCAATTTTAGAGCATTTTCATCACCCCCAAAAGAAAGCCCTTAGCTCCAGCCCTGGCACTCACTAATCTACTTTTCATCTTTCTGTGGATTTGCCTATTCTGGACATTTCCTATAAATGGAGTCATACAAAAGTTGTCTTCTATGTCTGGCTTCGTCCACTCAGCAGAATGTCCTCCAGGTTCATCCACACTGCAGCGTGTAGCAGGCCTTCATCCCCTTTGATGGCGGAATAACACTCGACTGCGCGGACAGGGCACGCTTTGGTTATCCCCTCAACCAGGGATGGACGTCTGGGCTGTTTCCACTTTTGGGCTGTTATGACTCATGCCACGAGGGACATTCACGTACAAGTTTTTGTGTGGACAGAAGTTTTCATTTCTCTTGGGTAGATGGCTCCCTGGGAGTGGAAATGCTGGCTCATAAGCTGGAACGCTTTTTCACCGTCACATGTGCTATTCCTGAAAAGGACACCCCCACCCCCCACCCCCAACCCCAGGCTCTACCCACCCTCAGTGCGGCCAGGTCTGGGGCGGGGGCTCTCAGCCGTGGCTGCCCCCAGCGGGACCAACCATCCCAGGCTGCCTGCGGCGTTTCTGGCTTTATCGCCGGATGTCCTGTGTCCCGGGCAACCCCTCGGTCACAGGCAGACTCATCACACCGTCACATCACACAACCCGGCTTGGCCGCCACTCACCTTTAAGAACCCTGAGGCTAGATTCTGATGGAGCTGGTCTGGGGCAGGCCCGGGGACGGCACCCCGGACACACGCAGGGGGAAGCGTCCCCAGCTGGCCGGGCCACAGCTCCTTGGGGATGTGGAACTTCTTCTTGAGCACAGTGTGCAGATTTTGCTCTTTGCCTTTCCATCGTTGTGCGGTTTCCAGTAATCTGACAGCATTCAGTGAGTTCTTAGCTTTCCACGCCAGAACCCTAGACCAGCCTGCAGGGAAGGACCCCCTTTCCGCTTGTGCCAACCAGGGTCCCGAGTCGCAAGCAATGGAAACCACCTCCATCTGATTTAATCTGAAAGGGGGTTAATGAAAGAATATTTGCAGAATCTAGGAAGGACTGAGAGGGAGGCTTAGTGGTGAAACCAGCCAGAAAGACTGTCCGAAACCATCCCAGGGAAGGACTTTCGTGAGGACATCGCCCTCCCCTGCCCTCAGCACAGGCACCCACCGTGCTGTGGGCACCACCAATGCTGGTGGTTGGTGCTGCCCCTAGAGCTGCAGCCCAGGCCGTGCCCCCTCGCCCCCACGGGGCTGCTGTGCTGTCCCCACCCTCGCCAGCATGAACCAGGCACGGGCCAGACTCTCGTTGCCCCCCACTCCCAATTCAGTCCCCCATGAGTGCATTGCTTGGCCAAGCCTGGGGTACGTGCTGCCACCCCCACTGCAAAGGAGGCTGGCACGTGCAGGTTCTAGAAGAGGAGGCGTCGGCTGCCTCTAAGGTGGCGGTTCCTAATCAGAGGAAGCGGTCGTGCTGGGCAGCCAGACCATGTGACCATGGCCACCAGCCCACCCACCCCAAGGAGTACATTGGGGGTGGGGTAGCCTTCCTCTGGGGGATATGGGGGTCTACAGGCTCTCCTCCAGTGGGCGAGCTGACCTCCTAGCAAAATCCACCGCAGCCCTGTGTCAGCAGGGGCAAGTTGGCTAGCATGGCCGACTCCTCCGGGTCTGCCTGGGGCTTTCCGGTTTCTTTAGATTTTGGACTATATTTCTGAACAGGCACGAAACTCAAAATGTACAAAAGGAGAGACCGTGAGCAATAAATCTCACTCCGGCCCTGCTCCCCAGTGGCCACCCCTGTTACCAGCTACTTTTGTGTCCTTCCAAAAGTGCTTCATGGTTGCCAGTACACGGGTATTTTTAAGCAATGTATACATATATCACTCAGCTGTGTATATGTGTGATGGACAGATCACTTATATATGCATATATTTGTGTAAAGTGAAGCCATCGCCCTCTATATGTCTATTCTTTTTTCTACACAGATAGCAGAGCAGTGCATTCGTTATTCTGCCCCTGGCTGCTTCTCTCCAAACAATATATCCTGGGGCTCTGCCCTGTCAGCTTGTCCAACGCTGCCTCATGCTCCGGAGGGTGCCTCAGTTTCCCATTGATCAAATGTCCACCATTAATTTAACCATCACCTCCTGAGGGCCACATAGATCACATCCAATCATTTACTGATAAAAACACAACAGAAGGTGCAGACACTTTTTGCAATCTCTTAAAAATTTGGCAAAGTCCATGAAACTGAGGCATTTGGGGTTCACGTCTCTGCATATTTCAGGGGAATGAATGAAGGCATGAATGAATGGCTGGAATGCTTGGATGTGGCTTTTAAAAATAGCAAATGCCATCAATTTGAATGATTGGCTCCCAGGTAACACGCTTCTTTCAAGCTGCTGAGTGGCTTCTGAAGAGATTCTACTGTAATTGTGGGTACAGTCAACCCCCCCACCCCAACCCCCCCCCCCCCAAAAAAGCCTAGTAAAACAGAAGGGCAATTGCTTGGAAAATTGGGCCGAAATAGTTGCAGCCTACAGTTCAGTCTTATAGCTTCCAGCACCATTAAAACTCAATGAGCAGTGTGTGTGGCCCACCAGCAGGCTCCCCATTTCCACAAGTCTTCCGTTTTCCGGTGTCCAGCGGGGAGGAAAGGGGGGAAGGAATGGAAATGGCCAGCAGTCAAGACCATCCATGTGGTGCCAAGCCCTGACGAGGCATTTTATTGTCTTGACACAGAAAGCAAATACCCGGCCCACTGAATCCAAATCCTAAGGGCCTGCACTATCCATGACACAATATCAATCTGTTGAAAATGTGTCATTAAGACCTTTGTACGCCTCTGAATATAAATACGACCACCCTTCCAGGAATAATGAAACCGCATGTGTCTTCCTGGCTGGTGCTGTGCCACCTGAGGACGCCGCCACCCAGGACAGAACTGGCCTTGACCTCATCTTGCCAGGCGAGGGCTCGGCGAGGAGAAAGGAGGAGGGCGGGGATGCTGGAGGGCTGCACGCTGGGTTGACATCCGGGTGGCTTGCCCAGAATGACTGCCAAGTCCTCTCGGGCCTAACTGAAGCTTTGCCCACCTCTGCAGATGGCTCCTTCTCGGTGGAAGCCAGGAGAGGCAGACTGGGAGCTCCCGTCCATGGGGCTTCTGACCCCATGGGGGCTGGGAGTCTTCGTGGCCTTCTGACCAGAACGTTCTTGGCCTGAGCTCGCTGCCTGAAGAAGCCATGGGCAGGGGAGACAAGGGCGCCATCCTGGGGGCTGGCGGTTGTTTCGTTATCTGCTCCAAGCAGCTTGCCAGCCCCTGGGTGGGGGGCAGGCTGGAGCTGGCGGCATGGGGCGAGGTGGCTCCCAGATAGTATTGTGAATCGCGCCGCAGTCTTGTTTAGGCCTGCCGTGACAGGTGACAGCTTGCTCTTAGAGGAAACAAATTACTTCCCTTGGGAGACAATCATGAGTGCGTGTTCAGAGCCCTTGCTTTGGCTCTCACATGTCGGGGCTCCTTTTGATGTGCCCCGTAAGAGTGAGGACCCCCGAGGGAAATGCAGGGCTCAATAGAACCGTTTAATAAAAATGTCCCAGTCGGGGGATTTCAAACTGGAAATTCACTCTCACGCAGTGACAATTAGCCTGGGTCACTGCCTACTTCTAACCCAGTGCCTCTCAACCGGGAACGATTTTGTCCCCCAGGGGACATTTGGCCCTGTCTGGAGGTATTTTTGGTGGTCACAACTGGAGGACGGCGGTTACTCGCTTCTAGAAGATCAAGACCAGGGATGCTGGTAAACATCCTACAATGCACGGGCCAGCCTCCCGCTCCACCTCTCCATCCTCCCACCTAAGAATCCAGTTCAAAATGTCAACAGTGCTGAGGTCGAGAATCGAGAACCCTGCTCTAACCTGACCAATTGTAATGTCTTAAAGATCTCTAAGTCCTCAACATGATTATTTTTCTTTGCACATCTGTGAGTTTATTTATAGCCTCTGATTCAACTTGGCTTCTGTTGTGTTCATCGATGCTATTCTTGTGTGCTTACATTGCAATACTTTTCCTGCCTTTGATTTTTTTCCAGCTTTGAGATATAATTCACATTCCATGCAATTCACTCATTAAAAGTGTACAATTCAATGGTTTTTACTGTAGTCACCAATATGTGCAACTTGTCCCATAGTCAATTGTAGAACATTTCCATCACCTCCAAAAGAAACCCATACCCTTCAGCCATCACCACCTCCTCCCTCCATTCCCTTCCTCTGCCCCCGAACCCTGAGCAACCACCAATATACCTTCTGTCTCTAGATTTCCCTGTTCTGGACTTTCATAGGAATGCAATCATATAATATGTAAAGATTTTTGTGTCTGGCTTCTTTCACTTAGCACAATGTTTTCAAAGTTCATCCATGTTGTGGCAAGTATCAGAACTTCATTAGTTCTTACGGACAAATAATTTTCCATTCTATGGTGAGACCACATTGTGTTACCTCTTCATCTGTTGGTGAACATTAGGGTTGTCTCCACCTTTTGGCTGTTATGAATAATGCTGCGGTAAACAGATGTGCACAGTTTTTGTGTGGAAAGTTTTTATTTCTCTTGAAAGTGGAATTCTCTAGATTCTCTAAAAGTGGAATTGCTGTGTTATATAGTAACCCATTGTTCAATCATTTAATGAACCATCAAACTGTTTTCCAAAGAGGCTGCACCATTTTATATTCCCACTGCCTTTGTTTTTTGACCAAGTATGTAGAGAAGATGCTTGCCTGCAGGTTCCAGGAAGTGAAAGACTTCAAGGAAAGGGACAGATTTACAGACTGGAGCTGAAGAGGAGCATATAAGCCACAGACACACTGTGAGATGCCAAATAAATGCTTTATTTAAAATGAGTGGATAATTATGACAATGTTATGTGTACATAGGAAATTCTTTAAGAAAGCTCTTGTCAGCCATTCTAAACAGGAAAAGTCTTCAGTTCAGACCTTTTGTTTTGAAAATTTGATCAAAATCATGGGTTTATTTTTATTTTCAAATGAAATAAAATGTTTCTCACAGAGGAACATGGCAGAACCTATTAGTGACAGGAAAGCGGTCACGATTCCTAGTGGGAACACATAGGAGAGGCGTTTCCTCGTTAGTATATCTTTATCAATAGGAAAGTTTTGTGGAAAGTTAAGGGTGGTTTGGCCAAAAAAGTCCACAGCAAAATTCCGACTCACTGTAGCCACGGTACAAGCACAGCTGAGGAAAAGAAAGATGGCGGCCTTGTTGTAACATGATCAGAGGAAGTCTGGGTATCTGTCATCGATGCAGCTGACAAAAAGGGCCACTGTGCCGAAAACCAGGGCTACTAACTTCATAAAATTATCCACCAACATCAGTTCCTGCCCATACGCAATTTCACTGGAAATGACCCAGCTTGAGTTGATCTGACTGTATACTGGCAACTCAACCAGAGAACCAGAGATGTTAACCATTTGAAAATAAAAAGCTTCCCAAAGTCCAATGAACACGACGGGAACGATGGTGCTGTCAAATTCCCACACGCGCCAGGACCTGCTGTTTGCTAGGACCAGACCGAAAGCCAAGGATAAATAACTAAGAAAGAGGCAAAACATTTTCCAGTGCAAGGGCTGCTTCATCTTGGGTTGGTTATAGAGGTAGAGGAGCTAGGAAGTCAAGCCAGGAACACTGAGGAGAAAAAATAAACAAACATATGGGATAAGCCATGGTTTCAAAAGTGCTAAATATTTATGTCTTGCTTTCTTGTCTCTAAAAGTTACGTTTAAGGGATATATATATCAGCCTTCAATTAGTGTTCTAAATATTTTAGATGAGAATAAAAAAATCCTAGAAATCCTAGGCCATGGTGGGAGTCTCGGCTTGCAAACCTTTTTTGGAGTGCAATTTTGCTGTGTCAGTCAAAAGTTGAGATGTTCTTATCTCTTGTTCTGCAACTCCAATTCCAGGAATTAATACACAAATAATCACATGTTTTCAAAAACATATGCACAGAGAGGTTAGCTTCAGCAATGTTTACAACAGAGAAAAACTGGAAATAACCTAAAGGTCTATGAATAGTGGAATGCTCAAATAAATTATGGCACATCTAAGATGACTGTGGAATATTATGTGACCGTTACATAGAATGGGTTATCTATGTCAGCGGTCTGAAGAAACTTCTGTATTATACCCAAAAAGCAAACCGAACAACACTGCATGAGTATGATCATTTTTGTCATAATGAAAACAAATAGAGTTTTCTTTATATAAACAAACATGTACATATACTTTTTAAAAAGCTTAGAGGATGCACACAATTCTAGGGAGATCAATTGGGTGAGGTAGAACTTTTCATTTCTTATTTACCTACCTTACTATAATTTGTATGTTTTTTTATGGTAAGCATGTATACTTTTGTAACTAAAACCACACCAAACATGACCTTGACGAGCTACAATATGCTAAACACAACAAATCATGGCTGTTTTGTTTTTTTTTTTACTCACCACTTGCTCAAAATTCCAGCTTTAGTGATGTTGGCTTCTTAAAAATCTCCTTGATATATTTTATATGAAGCAAAAATCCTCTCTGAAGCAAAATCTAGACTGAGTCCACTTGATTGGATCTCTTGTCAATTCTTATCCTTGGGAGTGAGTGATTGGGATTATCAAACGATTATACTCCTAGGGTTTCCCCTCCATTGTGCTGCCCTGAAGGGAATGATGGTGACAACTGCCCAGGTGAGGGACGGAATGGGGGGCTCCAAACTATATCCCCTTGCTGGGAAGCCTGATGCACCCACACTGCATCCACTGATCCCCATTCTTTCAGGGAACATGCTTTTTTAATTGCATGAAGGCAGCAGTTTTACTACTTAGGAAGAAATATGACAAGATTAGTTTGGGGTCGGCTGCCAGAGTGATGAAGTCTCTATCCGTGAACACCTCCGTGCCCCAGAGGTCTGAGGGGACAGCCCCCAGGAGCCGTGAAAATTTTGATGGAGAGAGGGGATCGGGAAGCAGCATGTCTCAGTCACCAGGGAGGCGGGACAGCCCAGGGAGCCTCTGGTGCCGTCGTGTCTGAAAACAGACTGGGCAGGGAAATGATTTCCCTGAAGACTAAATTTGAAAGACTCCGTATATCTTACTTTACGATTTTACCCCTGGGCCTTGTGGTAGGACTCAAAAGTTCAGATGCTTGGGAGATAGCAAATACTCTTCTGAGCAGAAATGTCAAACAGGGAAGGAAAGATGCCCAGCCAGTATTTAAAGATCCACAATGAGAAACCAACCACCTGTAGTAAAAGAGATATTGTTAGGTAGACCTTGGGGCTGAACAAAGCCCAAGAAATCCCTGGATCCCACAAATTATTTATTACACACTTATATTGTGCTTTATATAGGTCATGCCCTATTCTAAGTGCTTTACACTATTAACATATTCAGTCCTCATGACAGCTCAATGATGGTGGCACAATTATGGCTCCCATTTTATAGATGATGGAATTGAGCACAGAGAGGTTAAGTAACTTACTCAATGTCACACAATATAAATGGCAAAACTGGGCTCCAGAGTCCTTGCCATCAGACACAATGTTTTGTGGCTCTCCTAATATTGCAAGGCATTTATTCACATCAAGAGAGAATGAACAAGTAGACAAATGCCATGTTGATTAAGATAGTGACCAGCTGTGGCCTTCTCTATGTCCTATAAAAGATGAAAATGAATCTTGCGAGATAGCAACATATGGGGAAATATAAAATACACTTGCCTCCTTCTCTCCTTTATCTCAATGTGTCTGAAGACCTTGTAAAGTGGGTACTTCATAATGAGCAAAGATGCATTTCATTTATTCAAGGAATTCTACCCTGCAGCTTGGTGACACCATTGCTTTCATGTCTAAGTCACAATTTAGCCATTGACTTTCATACCCTGCCACTAAATCACATCACCATTTTCACACGAAGCGAGACATGATGGAGAAGACGGCATCACCCAACGTTGAGTTGTAATTTGTACTCAAAGAAATACATGCACATGGCCACGGTGCAAAAAGCCAAGAACACAGAGGCCAGGAGACCATGACGAAAAGGCAATGAGGCTCATTCGTGTCAAAATTACCGTGGCCTGGGCCTCCCTCTTCTGTGGGATGCTCCCATGACATTTAACCTTTTTACAGAGAAGATGAAGTGATTAAACTAAAGTGACCCGCTCCCCCCAGCAAGTCTCAACAATCTGAACCAGAGGGAAAAAAACAACTAAACCATAGTGTTCAAAAAAAGGGAGGGAGGAGGACTTCTCAGAAGTACAAATAGTGGTAACTTCCCAGTTGTTGAGGGAAATAAGTACAACAGGACATTCTTATATTGCCATGACCGCCAGGCTGGTCAGGGAATTCTGAGTGGTGGTCACATGACAGAGACCAAATAAAGCCACAGAGGAGCCAACTCTCTCTGGAAGAGTTGAGAAATCTTTCTGGAAGAGAAATTTCTGATTTGAAGTGCCAGCCCAAATAGTCATGATAGTTCATGAGAGTCTTGATATGCAGGGAATCTTTCCTGAGGACAGTGCAAAGTGGACAGAAAGAAAGATTTTCCATGAAAGGAGTCAGCTTTCACTAGAGAAGGCCAAGGCTTCTAGAACGTGCCTTCTAAAGTTTCCCAGTTCGGGGATCCATGGGTAGAACTGACAGTCTGAAATTCGTAAGGCTCTCATGTAAGGTTTTGTTTTGCATGCCAAGATAAATTCCATTCTTACGTCACCCTCTGAACTTTCTGATTCTGCTTACTGTTGTAAACTGATAAGTTTTAATGACCATGGCCCAAATTCTAGAGACTCACACACACTAAGCAGACAAAGTGAACCTGGGGAAAAAGTGGGCGAGAGAAGAGCAAAGGGCAGAAGGTAGATGCAAAGAGGGAGAAAGTGGGGAAAACTTTCTTTTTGTGTTTTTATTTGAGGTAAAATTTACAGAGAATAGAATGGACAAATTCAGCTCAGTGAATTTTTACATATGTCCATGTAACTCCCACCAAGAACAAGCTACAGCTCATCCCTGTTTTTCCAAAAAGTTCCCTCATGCCTCTTGTCAGTCAAAGCCACCACAGCCCGCCCCATACCCAGATGTAACTACTCTTCTCACACCACAAATGAGTTTTGCATATTTCTGAACATCATATAAATGGAATCAAAGCAGTATTGTACTCTTAGTGTCTGGTTTCTTTCCCTCAATATAATGTTTTTGAGTTTCATCTGTGTGCTTGGCTGTATCATCACTTTGTTTATTTTTATGGCTAAGGAGCATTCTGTTGGATGGCTAGAGCCAATTGAGGTAACCCCTGTTCTGTTGATGAACACTTGGGTTGTCTCCAGTATTGGGCTATTATCAGGAGGAACTTGATATTTAAAAAAGGAATATGTTTTCTTTTTAATTTGATGTTTACACTCAAGCAGCAGACAAATTGTACCTTGCAGAAGGAGGTTTCTCACAGTCTTGACTACTTGGTGGTCAAGCAGATGCCAAGATGGCTGTTGACATTTCATGGAGAAGCCACACACATTATTACTGCCACCCCTGGTTTTCTCCATTGGGGGAGTCTCCATCTTAGAAGAGGGGACAAGAGAACTCTAGGAAAGGCAGACAGAAACTTCTAGGCTCCAAAAGTCTTGCCCCACTCTTCTAGAGGAGGGAGCAGGTATCCTAAGGAGAACTGGTGGAGGGCTCTGTGGATGGTGTGTGGATCGTGAGCTAGTGGGTCTGCCCAAGGAGGGCCTCCAGAGATGAAGAATCTGTTGCCCACATATCTGTTTAATATTCTATGCAGACCCAGTCCACATGGGTCCATAGACAGCATTTATGGTCCATACATTTAGTTGACAGACTTATATGTCACAGTATGGAGAAATTTCCAAACACTTTGCTCTCAAAGACCAAAATATTCTTTGAGGAGACCATTCCAAGTTTGCCCATTGATTTCTATCCTGTGTTCTCAATGCCTCCTTGGTCTGGGAAACTCTAAGATTAAAGTGAGTATGTCTAATTTTTAACCTACTAATGCTATATTTATTCAGCCATTTATTTTCAACTGAGGCCTTTGAAACACCAGAAGAGCTGTGAGCAATCAAGCCACATGATTATCAGGGCTGTGTTTTGTATATATCACATCCCCACTTCTTTTGGTTGAATATTTCGGTGGCATGTTGCATATGAAAGGTGCCCAATTAATGTTTGGTGAAAGAATTAATCAGGAAGTGAATGATCAAAATTGTTCTTCTTCGGTGTGATTTTGGAAGGTCATTAAGTAAAGACATTAGGGGGCTTAGAAGTTAGTCTGGGAGCCAGTAGGACCACCCACAAAGGTTGGGCAGAAAGGCATTCCACAGTTCAGGAGGGGCCCTGCTGTTGGGTGGGGTCCTGTTAGCAGTTACCTAAATCTGTGTAAACAAGTTTAAAAAAATAAAATGACTATCTTAAGTTTTGTCTTAATAATGACCAACAGCGAAGTGTTTAGCCCCCAATCCCAAGTAATGAGTGGAAAAAGTAACTAAAGCTGATCATGGTTTGAAGGTTTAAGTATGAGTTAGACTTACCATGTACTCCAGGAATCCTACTACAAGTTTTCTACCCAAGAGAAATGAAAATTTGCATCCATGCATAAACTTGAATGCAAATGTACAACAGCTACATTTATAATTGCCCCATATTGGAAACAACCTGATGCAAAGAAAACTACTTGAAACATCCCTCAAGAAAACAACAGTAGACTTGAACAAATGGAAAGACATACTATGTACTTCAATAAAAAGACTCATACTGTAAACAAGGAAATTATCCCTAAGCTAACTTAGAAATTTAGCAGGATCCCAGTTAAAATACTAACAGGTATTTTGTTTTCCAGTCTAGAGCAACATGATTGATTATGAAGTTAATGGAAAAATAAGCAAAAAAAATGAACGAGGTCCTAAGGTGGGGAGGGAATAAGCATACCAAATAACATAACATGATTTCTAAAGGCTCTAAAATTTAAAAGAGTCTGGTAATGGCACATGAATGCACAAATTCACAAAAGGAGTCAAATAGAATGTCTAGAAGTAGACCCAATATCTATGGAAATTAAACATATGAAAAAGATAGTATCTCAAATCAGTAGAGAAAGAATGGATTCTTTTATTAAGTGGTATTGGGACAAAGGGACAGTCATTTGGAAAAGATAAATTTGGCCAATATCTATCTCACAGTGTCCATCAGGATAAATTTCAAATGAATACCATATAAGTACTAGAAAAAGACACAGGCAAATACGTTTGTAACGTGGGAGTGGAAAAATACCTGACAGTACTCAAATACAAGAAGCAGTAAAAGATTGATAGATTTGACAATATGTAAACATTTAAAAACATTTTCATGACAAAAAATACCATAAGCAAATTTAAAAAATAAATGACATACTGAGAAAGATATTTGCAATGGAGAGCATAAAGGTTTAATATTTAATATATTAAGTGCTCCTAAAATTCAAGAAGAAAAATCCCAGCAACTTGAGAGAAGAAAGGGCAGGAAATATGAATAGAGACTGTGGTAGGCAGCTTCTGATGTGGCCCCTAGTGAATCCCACTTCCTGGTACCCTCATGGGATCCCTTCCCCTTGCATATCTGCTGGACTGAATGATTTGCTTCTAATGAGTGGAATATGGTAAAAATGATGGGATGTTACTTCTGTGATTAGGTTAGAAAAGACTGACTTCTGTCCTCTTAGCACTCTCTCTTGCTGTCACTCTCTTGTCCTCCTACTTGTTTGCTCTGAGGAAAGCAGCTGCTATGTTGTGAGATACTCTATGGAGAGTCCACATGGCAAGGAATGGAAGCCTCTGGCCAAGTGTGTAAGGAACTGAGCAACTGAGTCCTGCCAACAAGCCTATAAACAAACATGGAAGCACTTCCTTCCCCAGTCAAGCCTTCAGATGAGACCACAGCCCCAGCCAACACTTTGCAGCCTGAGAAAGACCCTGAAGCAGAAGACTCCACTAAGCCATGCCCAGCCTCCTGACTGACAGAAACTGTGGGATCATAAACATGTGTTGTTTTAAATCACTAAGAGTTGGGGTAATTTGTTACACATCAGAAGATGACAGGTATCACCGAAGAAATAAAAATAGCCCCCCAAATCTGTAAAATGTTCAAGCTTATTACTAAAAGAAATGCATATTAAGAAAGACACTGAGATACCATATCTCACCTTAAAGTTTGAAGAAAATTTCAAAAGTTTTACAAGGTATTCTGCTGACAAAGTTGTGGGGAAGTAGACATTCTCATAGATTTGCTCATGGGAGTTCAAAATGAATCATCCCTATGGTGGAGGATTTAGCAATTAAGACACAAATTACGGATGCATTGGCCCTTTCATTCAACAGTCCCACTTCTAGGAATCTATCCCCAAGAGGCACTGGCAAAAATACTAAAAGATATTGGCATGAAAGTTATAACATATTCATTCATTCATACATACATATATAAATACATATATACATACATACCGGGTAGATGAAATGGCATAGTTGCAGCCATAAAAACAATGAGAAAGATCCCTACACATTGATATAGAGTGATCTCCAGAAATATATTGTTAAGTGAAAAAAGCAAGGTGCCAAACAATGTATACACTATGATAGCATTTTTTAAGCCATGAAAGAAATATGAACATGCGCACCCTTATATTTGCAAAAGAAAGCACTGGAAAATAAAAAAAAAATGAAAATCTTACCTATGCTGTGAGGAACAGAATGAGGAGAGGGACCAAAGTTTATTCAGACTTTTCTGAATAAACCCAGTTATGTAATTTTGACTTTGATATTATCTAAATATTCCACATATTAAAAAAGGAAACTATGTCCAAAGAACTACACAAAAATAGGAAACAAGCTAAAACAAATGAACAAGATGGTGATAAAAACACACAAGGAAAATTATATGTCAAATAACTTTAAAATGCAGTATTTTGACTATCCACACTTAGTAGAATAAATTCTAGAGACAGAGCTTCAAAGAAACCTTAAACCTTACTCAGTGGTTTTATGGTCACTGATGACACTGGTAATAATATCTTAAAATAACTCTATGTATTTTAGAAAAAGCAAATAAGCAATTAGATTCTTACTGGGTTTTCAATCTGGGTAGAAAATGCAGTATAAAATTGAAGCTAAACTAAAACTCTGTAAGTTAAGGTTGAGTTGAAAATATTATTTTACTATCATGATTTCCTTCTTCTCAACAATTCATACATCCTAGCTGTGTCCCCTAAAAAGATGTAGATGTAAGGACGACCCAACAGTGGTGAGTCCCACTAGTGCCCAAGTTCTGCTTTCTAGATACCACTTTCATTTCCAGGGCTCATGGAGGCATGACTAACTCTAGGTCTGAGGCCTGGAGTGCACAAGATGCACCGGGAACATCCTGTTCAAGGACCCAAAAGCAAGCCTCAAAGACGAACAAGGACTGCTAATGCCTTCCGGGTTTCTTCTTGGGGTGATGAAGATGTTCTGGAATTCAGTAGTGGTGAGGGCTGCACACCTCTGTGAATATACTAAAACCCACTGAATTGTACATGTTAAAGGGCAAATTGTATGGTATGTGAATTGCATTTTAATAAAACCATTAGAAAATATTATTTAAATAAAGCATTTTTAAGAAAATAAAACAAAACAAAAACAGGTTAATGGGAAACACTGTCACAACCACCCTGCAAGCCGTGGGAGCCATGGCTAACAGGAAAATCCTAGGAAGCGTCTCTCGGCTGGTGAGGGCAGTGCTGATGACCAGGGAATTCACCAGCTATTGACGATTCATTAAATGGTGCGACGCTGGGTTCCAGGCAGAGGGAGATGACCACTGCCAATGCATGCTGACAGTGGGATGTGCAGTGAGCAGAACCTTGCTGGTATAGGATACGAATCTCAGAGAACTGGAAAATCATGACAAAAGGTATAAAGACAAAGAGTGTAACTAAGCTGAAGAATGTGGGAAAAAATTGCTGATAGCAAAAAGCAGATGTTTCAAGCAAAATGCGTAATGGAAAATATAGTCAAGGATATAATGCTTGGGAAAGGGACTGCAAACACGTATGAGCATTCAAAGAACTAGCACATTCTCACATATCCAAGAAAATACTGAAAATAAGCTGGAATTGATTTGAAAACAGTTTCATAGTCTTTGCACCATCCGTGAACTTCAGTAAAATGTGGAAAAGCTCCCCAAAGTAGAAGAAGTTCAAGAAACAAGCATGGAAACAGTTTCCAGGTCAGTTTTCTTGACTGTACAGATGCCTGCATGATCTTACCAGATTTAGAATTTTCTGTGCTCCTGAGATAAAGTATGTTTACAGTTAAATCCCTTCCTTGTAAATATTAACGCATTTTAGTCATATTTCTTCAAAGAAAGAAAATGACTTCAGCATAGATTTAATTTCATTAAAATTGCTTTTTCTCAGACTTTAAAGGTAGGGAGTGACACTCAAAAATGTTCAATCAAATATTTTTAAGCAGGATGTATTGTTGCACATTAATAGTTTCAGTAGTTTTTTTAACTTTTAAAGTTAATTTGTTGAAAAAATCAGCTGAAGATTATGAGAAGGGGGAGTTTTCAGGAGGTAAATGAAAGAACGAATCAATTTTTGAAAATCGTTACTTTTTTAAAAATTAGCTACATGAATAGGCCTCAGGAGGGTTGTGGACATGTGCAAAATTGTGTGTCTGTGCACTACTCCAGGGAGAGTTTTCATGAGCTTAAAATCACTGGTATGAGAGGTGTGTAAAAGATGTAGAGTAAATAAACATGCTTTAACTTCTACAACTCTCCTTAACAATTGATGAATTGTTCTTCTACCTTTTTGCTCTTTAGGAAAATCATTTTCAGAAAACAAACTTTATTGATAAAGTGAAGAGTTGTTTGCAGTAAACAGTGTGTCATGATGGTCTTGAATAAAGGATTTTTTTTTTTAATCTGGGAGAAAAAAAGGACAAATGGAGACAAGTCAAAGGATATGTGTGTAACTGAGGCTCCAAGGACAAAAATGGCATGATTGGATCATAAAAAGGAATAATGGATGCAACTAAATGATACACTTTGAATACATAGAAACCCACAAGTTACAGTTAGATGCATTTCTGAGCCAATTAAGGACATTGGAACATCAACTGAGGATTTGATTAGATTAAGAAATGATTGTTAATCTTTTGTGTGTGTGATAAATGACAATGGAGTTATTTTTAAAAAGAAGGAGTCCTTATTTTTTTAGAGACGCTTATTGAAATATTTCTGGATAAAGTGATGTGTTGCCAGGGACTGGTTTCAACATAATCCAAGATTGGAGTTGGAGGCAGTGAGTGAAAATACAGTTGAAACAAGATTGGTGACATATTGATAATTATTGGGGCTGGGTAATAAATATATGTGGGTTCATTAAAATAGTCTCTCTACTTCTGAATGCATTTGGAAATTTCCATGATAAAAACATGGAAGAAAATTCCATGAGGTCATACTCCAGAGTTGAGTCAATACTCAGAACCAAATAGCAAAATCAATAAACAATGCTGTGAGGATTAGGTTCATGTGTCAACTTGGCCAGGTGATGGTACCCAGTTGTCTAGTCAAGCAAGCACTGGCCTAACCATTACTGCAAGGACATTTGTGGCTGGTTAATAAACCAGAAGGCTGGTTTATTAAATCATCAGTCAATTGACTGCATCTGT
Source organism: Choloepus didactylus (assembly GCF_015220235.1). Lineage (NCBI taxonomy): Eukaryota > Metazoa > Chordata > Mammalia > Pilosa > Megalonychidae > Choloepus > Choloepus didactylus. The sequence goes on from NC_051334.1 coordinate 169,933,208, forward strand.
GGCTGATTACATCAACAAAGGGTGTATCTTCTGCAATGAGGGAATTTAATCAGCTGGATTTAATCCAATCAGTTGAAAACTTTTAAAGGAGAAGAGAGAGAACTTTCACTTCTTCTTCAGCCAGCCAGCCTCTCCTGGGAAATTCGCTGAAGACTCTCATTGGAGTGCCAGCTTGCAGCCCACCCTATGGAATTTCTCTTTAGCCAGCCTGCATCTCTTGGGAGTACATCAAAGACCTTCATCAGAGTTGCTGCCTGCCCTACAGAATGTGGACTTGTACATCCCCACAGTTGCGTGAGACACTTTTATAAAAGCTCATATTCACAGATATCTCCTGTTGGTTCTCTCTCCCTACAGAACACTGACTGATACAAATGCACTGATCACCACTGAAGTGTTACTAGGGTAGCCTCCCTCCTTACTCTGGAAAGTTTTAATTAGAGGGAAAAGATGAAGCATTTATCCCAGATTTTTAAAATGCAAACTGAAAAACCATAGTTGACAAGAAAAATTATTTGTTACAAAAGTGTGCCGGTTTGAAACCATTATGGACCCCAGAAGAGCCATGATCTTTTAATCCAATCTCTTTGGTTGTTTCCATGGAGATGTGACTCACCCAACTGTGGGTGAGACCTTTGATTAAATTATTTCCATGGAGATGTGGATCCCACCCTGATTAATTCACTGGAGTACTTAAGAGAGCTCAGGAGCTGACACAGACACTGATGCTTGGAGACACTGGGAGATGCAGACGGGGCATTTGGAGATGCTAAGCTAAGAGACGAAGCCCAGAGCTTACCCCTAAGAAGTTGAGAGAGGACTCCCAGATGCTTAGAGAGAAATGCCCTGGGAGAACAAGCAAAGAGCTGAGAGAAGCTGAGAGAGACAGAGTGCCAGAGACATTGTGGAGAAAGTCATTTTGAAATGCAACCCAGGAGCAAAGGACCAGCAGACACTAGCCACATGCCTTCCCAGCTGACAGGGGTGTTCCAGATGCCACTGGCCTTTCTTCAGTGAAGGTATCCTCTTGTTGATGCCTTAGTTTGGACAATTTTATAGCCTTAAGACTTTAAATTTGTAACCTAATAAATCCCCTTTATAAAAGCCAATCCATTTCTGGTATTTTGCATAATGGCAGCTCTAGCAAACTGGAAGAAAGCATCCCAGCCAATGAATCTGGCAGGAATATGGGAATTAGAAAGTCACCATTTTCAATTTTTAATGAAATAATTGATTCAAACTGGGACCATCAATAGACGAAACCATTAGGTGGAAGTTGGATGAGGAAATTTACAAGGGGCATCAGGCCTTCACCGGGAGAATCCACTGATCAAAACAAATGTCCATGTACCTCCTGGTACAATGCAGTCAGTAGGAAGTACCTGGTATTACCTATGAAATCCTCGTCCTTCAAAAGCTGAGCCTGAATCTATTCAAGCCTGTAGAGATAACAAGTTAAATGACATTACAAGGCAATGGACCAATTCAGATTGTGGGAAATTCTACAGGATGATTGACCCAGTTTCCTCAGCAAATTAAAGAATCAAAAAAGAAGGAAAAAGGAGGTGGGGTGTTAGGGGGTGGGGAGTGAAGGAACCACTTTAGATTAAAACTTAAGAGAAAAAGTGGGCACCAAATGTCAAAAGAAAAACTCTAGAATTATTTTGGAGGCATTGAAAAATTCTGACTGGGTAATCAATGATAACAAGGAATAGTTGTTAACAGTTTGTTTAGGTAGAATGTGGTCATGTAAGGAAATATGCCTATTTTTTAGAGAGGGACACTGAAATATGTGGGGATGAAAGGACATGATGTCTGGGCTTTGCCTTAAATTACTTTGGAGAAAAAAATAGACAAGAAGGGGGAAAGACAGGAGAGAGGACGCTAATGTGGCAGGATCTTGGTGACTGTTGAGTCTGGAGAAGGGTGCACACGGAGGGCTCACACCATTCTCTCTACTTTTATGTGTTTTGGAAAATTTTATAGAATAAAAGAGGGATGTTCTTATCATGCCTTAGGAAATAAGGTCAGTCACTGGCTAGCAGAAGTTGAAGAGGGAGGTGTGCAAGGTTAACGTGATCACAGACGCTGATTTCCACACATAGTATTGATTGTTTATTTTAGCTAAGATTAATGGAAATCCAGAACCAGTCCGAAAGATTGGCAGGGAGGCAAGATTTTCTTTTTAACAAAAGTTCCTTAATTCAACCAACCAAATAAGGAACCCGCTTCAAACACAGAAGGTAACAGAAGGCAACAGTTGGTGACTTTCTGCTCAAACGCCCTCCACTACAGTCTTGAGACCCTGAAAATAATTGGATGACCAGGGTGACCTTCCCCTGGTAACCAAGAATTGGCAAAGCCAAAGCAACCAGGAAGTTCACAGCTCTGAGATCCTGGGATGCACTTGGCTGTTGAGGGGAAATCTGTAAAAGAGGAAAGAAAACCCGCTCAGCAGCAGCAAGAAGTTGGCCAGCAACACCATGACACTGGCACTCCCAACTTCCTGAGCATCTGGCTTGAAGGGCAAGTCACAAGAAGGTGGAAAGGAGATGCCCTCCTCCTTCATCACTGAGAAGTAATTCCAGACCACGGTGGCTGAGATGCAGATGCCAGCGGCTACGTACAGAATCCCCGAGGCCATGAATGGGACGTGGGTGGCCTTCTTCTGAAGAATTCCCATGTGCGTGTTCCTAAGGGCAAAGATGATGGAGGCTTTCCCCAGGAGCCCTAGAAGGCTGGTGACCAGCAGGAGATTTTGAGCCATGAGGATGTCAAGAGGGAGGAAGGGTTCGTGGGAGGTGTAATGGTAACAAAACGGGACTCTGTTGACATTGCTGACGTGGTGGTAGATGCAGACTCGCCACATGCCCACGCAGGCCAGGCTGGAGGGGAAGAGCGGGTTGTTGTCAATGTACCACACTTGCCACACCACCAGGCCCATGGAGGTGATGGACAGGATCCAACCCACGGTGGCAGCAGCAAAGCCCACCCCTTGGCGGTGGATGCTACCGAGGGACAAGATCACAGGCGCAGCGTGCTCAGAGTAACTGCAAAGAAATACAGGGCATCGTGAGCGGGCGCCCGCAGGCCTGGGACAGCCCCATTCCGTCCCTGGAGGCGAGGAGCCCCCGGGAGGGAAATGCCGCACTTGAGAAAGGAGACATTTGACCCTCACGCTCTGCTGGTGGGAGTTCGGGCTGAGCGAACTTTGTAAAGGGCTGTTTGGCGATATTGACTGGAAGCCTTAAAATGCACAGACCTTTTAAACATGCATCCAAAGACATAATTAAAGTTGATGAAATTATTTAGTCATGAAGATGTTCACTATAGCACTGTTGGTAAGATTGAAAAATGGGAAACAACTTCAAAACCCACAAGAGGGGCTGGGTTAAATAATTTATGCTGGATCCATGCAATGGAGTTATGCGGCAATGTTAAAAGTATAAATGGAGTCATCAAATGTGTAACATCTTGTGTTTGGCTCTTTTCACTTAGTATAATGTTTTAAAGGTTCATCTACATTGCAGCACGTAGGAGCAGTTCATTCCTTTTTTTTTTTAAATGCAATTTTATTGAGATGTATTCACACACCATACAATCCATCCAAAGTGTAGTCAGTGGCTCATGGTATCATTACATAGTTGTGCATTCATCACCATGATCAATTTTAGAAAATTTTCATTACTCTAAAAAAGGTTTGTTCCTTTTTATTGCTGAGTTGTATTCCAGCAATATATGGAAAGACCACAATTTCTTTATTCATTCATGGGCTTTTGGATGTTTGGATTGACTCCACATTTCGGCTACTATGAATAACACAGCTGAATGATCTTATCTAAACCTTTGTATGGACCTGTGTTCTTAGTCCTCTCAGGTAGACATCTGGGCATGGAACTGCTGGATTGCATGTAAGGGTATGTTTAACATTTTAAGAAATGGCTAAACACCTCTATCAGGTGAGAAGGCATGTAGCTGGCATCTGCTGGTTCCTTGCTCCCAAGTTCTGGTTTCAAAATGGCTTTCTCCAAAATGTCTCTGGGCTTCTGTCTCTCTTAGTTTCTCTCTCTCAGCTCCTGTGCATCCTTGCTTGTTCTCCCAGGGTGTTTCTCTCTAAGCATCTGGGGATCCTCTGTTAGCTTCTCCAGGGCAAACTCTGGGCTTCATCTCTTAGCTTGGCATCTCCAAACATCTTTCTGTCTGCATCTCCAAACATTTGGATCTGTGTTGGCCCCTGAGCTCTCTTAAGGACTCCAGTAAACTAATCAAGGCCCACCTTGAATGGGCAGGGTCACACCTCCATGGAAACAACCTAATCAAAAGGCCCAAACCCATAATAGTCTGCCCCACAAGATTGCTTTCAAGAACATGGCTTTTTATGGGGTACATAACAGATTCAAACCAGCCCATGGCCGTAACATTTTACATTCCCACCAGTAATGTACAAAAGTTCTAGTTATTCCATCTCTTCTCCAATGTTTTGTATTTCCAGTCTTTTTGGCGATAGCCATTCAACTTGCCATTAAAACAAACATGACTAAATGAAGATACTCATCATATATTGAGCACAGAGAGCATGTCACAGATAGATATAGAACTGGGAGTCTATATGCTAAGGTTGTAAGAGAAATTTTTAACTGGGCTGGAGGGATTATGATTTTTTTCCTTTAAAACCATAGAAAAGCACACAAAACCTAAGCGTACAGCTTAATGAATCATTGTGGGGCAAACCCCCATGGAGCTACCACTCAGTTTACGGTATAGAATACCACCACTATTGTGCTTTTCTGTTCAGTTTATCATCCCAGGATGCATCCTCGAACACCACAGTTCCATTTTGCCTGTTTTTCAAAATTGAAATCGTGCCGCAGATGCTCCTTTTTGACTGGCTTCTTTGACTCAACTTTGTGTTAAAGCATTTGGAGGCAGGAGGCCAGTTAGGGCACTGGTGATTCAAAAGTCCATTCAGAATGGGGGTGGGGGTGGGAGTTCCAACCTGCAGTTCTGATGGTGTTCAAATCCCTTGCTCCACCTGTCCCTGAGGGCCAGCTCTAAACCTGGTTGGATTATAATGGGGCCTATAAATCCTCTTCTTTGCTGACAGATGCATCTTGGGACTAATAAGAAACTCTGGAATCCTTAGCCTGGCATTGAGGCCCCTCTCAATCCAGTCCCAATTGACAGTTGCCATCCCAGCTCTCCCTGCACCTCCAAACCACCTGCCACTCTGCCCATTCCTGGCCTGACCCCATCCCCTCCTGCCCATGCCCTCTTAAGGCAGGAGAACAGAGGATGGGGTTTGGAAACTTCTGGGTCACTTACATGCCACCTTCTGTCTAGAATTCCCTCCACACCAAACCCCTTGTCCAACACCCACCCATCAAAGTCTAAATCGTGCCTTTATGCTCTATTCACATCCTGCCCCTCTCCAGGACCAGTTCAAATTCCTCAATTAAAATTTATCTCTGCCTTCTTATTGCATATTGAGCTTCTGTCAAAGCATTTAACAAATTTGCTTTGAGATAATAATTATTTATATCACAGATCTAATTGTACCTCTAGTGAATGGATCTCCAAAGAATGGAGTCAATGCCTTTTTCTTTTAACCTTTGTATCATGCTCAATGTTTGGCAACACAAATCGAATGAATTTCCTTGTACAAAAGTGTCCTGGAATTGTCACGTGCTGTAGAGAGTCAGGGATAATGAAAATAATAGTGATCCAAAAAAAAAGTCCATTCACCTATGGAGACTGGAGCATACAAGCTGGATTCCTTCCAAGTAAGACACCACATGTCATGGGAAGCCCTTGAATGGATCTCTCATGTGGGACTGAGATTCCCTTGAGATCCCCATGGAATGCTCTTTCCTTCTTCTGGAAAGCAGATGGCTCTGCCAGGCTGTTTGCAGACTGCTGTTCTTGAAGCAGACTGTGGCATAATTCTGTGAAGGAAATGGTCAGGCTGAGGCCCTACTGGCTGAGGGTGGGACCCAAATCCTAATGACCGGTGTCCTTATAAGAAGAGAGAAAGGTGGACACGGAGACCCAGACACAGAGAAAATGGCCATGGGATGGTGGAAATAGAGGTGAGAGCAGTGCAGCCACAAGCCAAGGAAGGCCAAGGATTGCCTGCACCCACCAGAAGCTGGAAGAGGCAGGGAAGGATTCTGCCCTACAGTTTTCACAGGGAGCACGGCCCAGCCGACCCCTGAATGGTGAATGTCTGGCCTCCAGAGCTGTGCAAGAATCCAGTTCTGACTTTCAGCCACTCAGTTGGCGGTGCTTTGTCATAGCAGCCCTGGCACACTCAGCCCCTCGCCCTTGCCGGTTCTGCTCACCGCTGTGTCAGAGCCCCTACAACACTGCCTGGGGTGGAGGCAGCCTGCGTGAATGAGTGAAGGACTGAGTGAATGGAACTGACCATCCTCCGTGTGATGACAGCTCCTGATTTCCTTGAGTGAAGGATGCACGGTGTGCCCCGGTCACTGAGGGTTGCATCCTGCTTCTCCACCCTTCGCCAGCTGCCCCTTCCTGGCAATCCAGCTGCTTCCCTTTTCCTGCCTGTTTCTCTGAGGACAACAGACATCCCAGAGGGTGGTGAGGCTCTTCTTGTCACACCCCTCTCTTTCCTGTTTGCCTTTCCCAGGAGACCATATTTTCCAGTAATCAACACCACTTGGGTTGAAATCCGGACCTGTGTTGTTGAAGCAAATGGCCCAGGATAAGCTAGACTCGTGGTCTGCCCAGCCTTCCAGTCAGCCTCAGTTTTTCCAACATGACCTATGAGTTCCAGAGAGATAGAAGGTAAATGTCAGTCACGTACACAAACCCAATGCTTAGCCACGTGGGCCCCAGGGGCCCATCTCAATTACTCATGAATAGGTATTCTAGTTGCACAGCACAAAGCTTACTTTTTGGTGGATGCTGCCATTGTTTCCTCTTGTGCTTAATAAACCTTTTATAGATGGGATTTTTTTTTAACCATAGAAGGATCCAGAAGAGAAGTCCCTTCACACCTCACACAAAATGTCTTCCTTGCTTCGGGGAGGGCCTGGCTATAGATTTCAAGGGGAGTCTGCTTGGCTCAGTCAAAGAAGTTGTGTGGGTCTCAGAGGTGCTGCCTTCCAATCCTTGCGAAGAAATGGGGAACACGTGACAGAACGGGGAAGGCACATGGCTACCTGACCCCATCCCCACATGACCTCACCATGTCATTCACTGTGTCATATCAAGTGTTGTGGGCCCCCCAGACCATGGGGTCTCCCACCCCAAGGCAACGTTCAAAACCTCCCTCAGGGAGTCGGGCCTTGTGGGGTCTCTTGCTTTTGTCCCTGACACCCCAGGCCTCTTCGATATTGGACTCTATGGACAAGAACACTTTTTGCTTTCAGATTCAGAAGACATGTTTTTCTTTTTAATTAGGTAGTGCTCCTTTTTCTTCAATTTTTTCCAAGAGTTTGAGCAGGAATGTGTCAATTCTTTTAGGAAAGCTTGGTAAAATTTTATTGGGCTTTTATTTGTAGGTAGATTTTTGATGACTGATTGGATCTCTTTGCTTGTGATTGGTTTGTTGAGGTCTTCTATTTCTTCTTGGATCAGTCTAGGTTGTTCATGTGTTTCCAGGAAATTGTCCACTTCCTCCAAATTGTCTAGCTTGTTGGCATACAGTTGTTCATGGTATCCTCTTATGATTTTTTTTATTTCTTCAGGATCTGTAATAATTATGCCCTTCTCAATTCTGATTGTTTACTTGGATCTTCTCTCTTTTTGGCTTTGTCAGTTTAGCTAAGGGTCTGCCAGTCTTGTTGAACTTCTCAAAGAACCTTTTGGTTTTATTTTTTTTTTTTTTTTTTTTTTTTTTTTTGTTCTCCAGCTCATTTACTTCTGCTTTAACCTTGTTATTTCTTTTTGTCTACTTGCTTTAGGGTTAGTTTGCTGATCATTCTCTAGCCTCCTCAGTTGTTCAGTTAGGTCTTTGATTTTAGTTCTTTCTTGCTTTTTGATATATGCATTTAGAAATATAAATTTCCCTTTCAGTATTGCCTTCGCTGCACCCCACAGGTTTTGATATGTTGTGTTTTCATTTTCATTCATCTCTAGATAATTGCCAATTTCTCCTGCAATTTCTTCTTTACCCACTGGTTGTTTAGGAGTGTGTTGTTTAACCACCATATATTTGTAAAAGATCTGGTTCTTTGTTGGTTGGTGATTTCTAGTTGCATTCCATTGTGGTCAAAGAATGTGCTTTGAATAATTTCAATCTTTTAAAATTTATTAAGGCTTGTTTTGTGCCCCAGCATATGATCTATCCTGGAAAATGTTCCATGGGCACTAGAGAAGAACATATATCCTGGTACCTTGGGATGTAAGGATCTATATATGCCTGTTAAGTCTAATTCATTTATCATATTGTTTAGGTTCTCAATTTCCTTATTGGTCCTCTGTCTAGTTGTTCTATCTATAGAAAAGAATGGTGTCTTTTTTTTTCAAGTTTAAAACATGTGCTTAAAATACAATTAATAAAATGTAACTACTGTTTAAAAATAGTAGAAATACAAAAGAAGTGTTATCATAAATTGCAACAAATGTTCCACACTGAGGTGTTGGTGGTAGTGTGGTGTATGGGGATCCTGTATTTCATGCATATTTGTTCTGTAAACCCACAACTTCTCTAATAAAAAAAATAAAAACAAAACAAACAAACAAACAAACACTCTCCTGGGTGTGGGAAGGACATGGAAGGGTAGTGTGCATGTCCCTCCTCCAGCTCACAAGCAAAACTGTTATGAACCCCAGAAGAGCCATGATCTCTTGATCAAATCTTGTTGGATGGAACCTTGTGGTTGAGTGTTTCCATGGAGATGTGACTCACCCAACTGTGGGTGGGAATTTTTTATTAAATTATTTCCATGGAGTTTAGGTCAGGGTCAGTCTTGATTGGTTCACTGGACTACTTAAGAGAGGTCAAGAGCTGACACAGATTCTGACACTTGGAGATGCTTGGAGATGCAGACAGAAAGATGTTTGGAGATGCTAAGCCAAGACATGAAGCCCAGAGTTTGCCCCAGAGTAGCTAAGAGAGGACCCCCCCCAGATGCTTACAGAGGAATGCCCTGGGAGAAAGAAGCAAGGACAAATACACAGCAGCTGAGAGAGAGAAGTGAAGAGAAAAGCCCAGAGACATTTTGGAGAAAGCCATTTTGAAATCAGAACCTGGAAGCAAAGGACCAGCAGACACCAGCCATGTGCCTTCCCAGCTGACAGGTGTTCCAGATGCCACTGGCCTTTCTTCAGTGAAGGTATCCTCTTGTTGATGCCTTAGTTTGGACACTTTTATGGCCTTAGAACTAAAAATCTGTGACCTAATAAATCCCCTTTATAAAAGTCAATCCATTTCTGATATTTTGCATAACCATATCTCTAGCAAACCAGAACAGATTTTGGTAGACCAGAGAAGTGGGGTCCTGCTGAGCTTGCCAATACCAAACATGTTAGAACAGCATTTTAAATGGATCAGGAGAAGATTCTGGAAGAATTTTGTGGAGCTTGACAGAAAAGGCCCAGATTGCCTTGAAGAGACTGTTGGTAGAAATATGGAGTCTAAAGTTACTTCTGATGAGGTCTTAGAGAGAAATGATGCATGTGTCACAGTGAACTGGAAGAAAGGCAATCCTTGTTTTAAAGTGGTGGAGAATTTGGCAAAATTGAGTCCTGGTGTAGATGGAGGGTGGAATTTGAAAGCAATGAGCTGGGATCCTTAGCTGAAGAGATCTTCAAACTAAAAGCGGAAAATTCAGCCTGGTTTCTCCTTGTACCTTATAGCAAAATGCTAGAGGAAAGAGATAAGCTGAGAACTGAACTCTTGAGTACAAAGAAACCAGAAATTGATGGTCTGGAAAATTCTGGGCTTCCAGAAAGTGAGACCCCAGAGGTTAGTGCACCATGTGAGGATTTAACAAAACCAGGAAACAGCCAGCCATTTTGGTACAAGCCAGGATTGGAGATGGAGTTATCCAGAAAGGATTTGTGGAAAGTCGTATTGTCTGACAGTTTTGACCCCTGTATGCTGCATGCCAAGCCAACAGATTTTCTGTGAGATCTGTATAGATGGAGCCACTGCCAGTCAGGACTGGAGGGGATGGAGAAGGAACAAATTGAGAGAAGGATGACTTCAAAGGCAGAACCATGGAAGCTAAGGCCTGGAGCCAAGAAGTCTCAGGCCAGGAGAGCCGACCTACCCATGAACACACCTACCCATGAACGTGGAAAGGGTGAGTTTGCCCTGGAGGCAGAGGGCGGGCCTTCTGCCTCGATGCTCAGGAAGAGTGCTACTGCCCCAGTCCTCAGAGAGGGTGGGGCAAATTCCCTGGGGATTGGGGAGAGCCTGGCCATCACCCTACTGTTCTGAAGGGGTTCAGCATGTGCCTTGGAGGTGGAAGAGAGACCGATGCCACCCTGATGTTTGAGGAGGGTGAGGCCGAGAAGAAGGTGGTCTCCCCAATGCATGGATATGTTGGAACAATCACCCCAGCATTTGGAGAGAAAAAAGGCCTCTGTGTAAGCCTTTGGAAAGGGTGGGACTGTTGCTCTCTCAAGACCTGAGGATAAAACGTCCTTCTGTAAATGACTCCCAGACTTTGAAATCTACTGAAGTTTGCCCTGAGGGTTTTAGGACCTGTTTCAGTCCCGTGAACCCTGTTTTCCTTGCACTTTCTCCCTATGGAAATGGGAATGTTTATCCTATGACTGTCCCTTCTTTGTATATTAGAAGCAGATAAATTCTTCTGAGTTTCATAGGTCCACAACCAGAGGGGAATGTTGCCTTAGGACAAATCATGCCTGTAACTGATTTTGATAAGACCTTGTACTTATCTATATTGTGATGGAATGAATGTATTTTTGCAGTTGGAAAGAACATATCTTTCTGGGGTTCAGGGGGTGGAATGCACTAGTTTGAAACTGTTATGGACACCAAGAGAGCCATGATCTTTTAATCCAATCTTGTTGAGTGGAAACTTTTGATTGAGTGTTTCCATGGAGATGTGACCTGCTCAACTGTGGGTGAGAACTTTGATTAAATTATTTCCATGGAGGTGTGGACCCTGCCCATTCAGGGTGGGTCTTGACTGGTTCACTGGACTACTTAGGAAAGCGCAAGAGCTGACACAGATGCTGATGCTTGGAGATGCTTGGAGATGCAGACTGAAGGATGTTTGGAGATGCTAAACTAAGAGATGAAGCCCAGAGTTTGCCCCAGAGTAGCTAAGAGAGGACACCCAGATGCCTACAGAGAAACACCCTAGCAGAAAGAAGCAAGAATGCATAGTAGCTGAGAGAGAGGAGTGAAGAGAGAAGCCCAGAGATATTTTGGAGAAAGCCATTTTGAAATCAGAACCTGAGAGCAAAGGACCAGCAGACACCAGCCATGTGCCTCCCCATCTGTCAGAGGTGTTCCAGATGCCATCGGCCTTTTTTCAGTGAAGGTTATCCTCTTGTTGATGCCTTACCTTGGACACTTTGATGGCCTTAGAACTGGAAATTTGTAACCTAATAAATCTTCTTTGTAAAAGCTATCCATTTCTGGTACTTTGCATAATGGCAGCATTAGCAAACCAGAACATCAGGGAAAACCTGCTCTGGAAGAAGGTAGACTTTCAGGTGACAGATGAAGACAGGAAGAAACTGGTGTTGTGAGCCAGGTACAAACGCATGCTATGGAGAGCTGAAGATGGAGAGATGAAGGTAGGTGGGCGAGAGGGGAGGGCCCTTGGAGGAGAAGTGTCCTGACCCTACAGGAAGGATCCAGGACAGGCTGCTGTGGGGACAGCTGTGCCCACGAGCTGCATTAAGTGGGAAGGTCAAAACCAACAGTCTCATCGGGCAGGCGGGTCGGTGGTGTTAGCAGCATGCGGTCTATACAAGCGCAAAGCAGGAGGGGACACGGATACCAGTTTACAGAGACAGGGAGGGGCCTGGGCTTTATTATGGGATGCCGGGAGCTCAGGGTGAGGGTGGTTCCAGGCTGATGCCAGAAATCCCTTCTGGCATGAAGAGCATCCATTGTAGAGACCGTATTTATAAAGATTGTTCTTTTGGGGCGGAGACTCCTGAGCAATTTTGAAGAGACAATTGAAATGATGCGTTGGCAGGAACTGAACAGGCAAGTTGGGTGTGTTTAATTGACTGTGAGTGCTGGAGCCTGGGGGCTTGTGGGAAGGATTTAAACACACAAGGCAATTGAATAAGCTGTTAAAGAGGGAACTTCAAGTGTGTCCCAGTGATGGCCAGCCACCCCAGCTGGCAGGGACGTGGGTGTTGGCTTGCCCTGCTGCTGAGGGACATGGGGACCTGAAGCCCACGTATCTTTAATGTGATGCATTCAGGAGAACAATGCTTTAAAGGACATGAATGCGTAATGAGATAGTCACTGGCATCCCCTGAAGTCCCTGGGACGGGCAGGCCATGGGGGCACAGAGCCTCTCTCAGAGTCCAAGGCACCCATCAGTGCCAGAGAAGCCACACTGGAAGAGTCAACGTTCCTCACCCCAAATCCGCGGACTCTGCAAAACAGCCTTGCATTCATTCCAGCGCCCAGGCCTGTTGCTAGAAACCCCGACTCAATAAAGGCTTATGTTGACATCTGTCTGTCCAGTTAGAAGGTTTACTCTGCAGGATGAAGAAAGGGGTGTGGCAGTTTGCAAGGGAATGCTTGTGGTGATGCCCCCTAGAAGGCTAGCTGTGCCAGAAGGGACCAGAAGACAGGAGGGGCTGCAGAGAAAGCGGTGGCATGAATTAGGATTCACACAGTTACAAAAATACTCTTGATAACTGTATTTCAACATAACGGGATTTCGCTTGTGATTCTGGGTATTTAGATTTATGCATCTATGACCACTTTTTCCTGGGAAGGGGTCCATAGCCTTCAGTGGGTGTTAAAGAGGTCTGGGACCCCTGCTCTCATGGGTGGGTCCTGGCTGCATAGCTGACAGCCGCCTGCAGGGGGCGAGAGTGGGACCAGGAAACCCTCCCCCAGGCTACTGTAGCGATCCAGATTAGAGATGACACAGATGCCTCCCCACCCCTATACACCTATATGCACGTGTGAATGTGTGTGCATGGCCACACCCTGGGGTAGACAGATCCCTCCCTGGGGAGAAACATTACACAGCAAAGTGAATCTTAGAGACCCCTTTGGGTAGCTATGAAAAGATGCACGTAGCTTCTTTCCATACCTACCAATGTGCATGGAAAATTCTGGAAAGACACCACCAGGGACTGTTGAAGGAAGCAGGGGTCTGGGACGGGAGGGCAGTGTCCCACTCAGAGTCTTCTTTGGGCACTACTGTAAGTATTTAAATAGTTACCGTCCATGTGTGTGGTTTCCATTAGAGAGAAAAAGAATAAGAGAGAGGGGAGAGACGGCTAAGCATACTCATAAGGAAAGTCAAGAAAAATGCAAGTGGCAGGAGAGTTTGTACAGAGATGGCTCAATTTCTGTGAAAATTAAGTGAAATATATAATACATGTTTGTACATTAATAAATTATCCTATATAAATATATAATACATATGTTTGCCTATGAATAGAAAATTTGGGGGTTCAGAACTGGTCAAATGTTTTTTGTTCTGGGAAGTGGAACTGGGATTGGGGTCACTGGCAAGAGAACATCATCTTCTCACCCGACACCCCCTTTGCAGGTTTTAATTTTTTGCCATAAACAAGTATTGCTATTAAAACATAACCAATTAGTTAACTGACAGCAGTGGGAGCAGAGGAGGGTGAGTGACATCACCGAGGGAGGAGAGCAGGCAGACTAGGGATTCCCGGCAGCGCTGGGAGAAGAGCCTGTGCAAATGGGGAAGGAGTGGGCAGGCTGGGGCAAGGTGGGTGGCTTCTGCTGAGATTCAGAACCTGCACCCCCCAGCCCAGGGGACTATGGGCACCCACCCCTGCACATCCGAGAGACAGGCGCAGCTCCAATTCAGCTACTCCACAACATTCTGGTCTCAGGACCAAAAAGATCTCCTCTATTTACACAATTAAAAATTCTCAAGGACCCTAAAGAGTTTCTGTTCATGTAGGTTGTATCTATTAATATTTATTATGTTAGAAATTCAACTGAGAAATTAAAAAGTATTTATTAACTCATGTAATAATAACCCCATAATACTACTACTACAGGCAAACATAAATAATGTTAACATATCTTTATGAAAAGAACCGTGTTTTCAGACAAACACAATTTAGTGAGCAGAGGGGCAGTCTGTGACTCGCTTTCACCTCTGGCTTAACAGAAGGCAGCTGGAGTCTCACATCTGCATGCAGCCTTTTTGATATCAAATGTCTTGTGGCCTCTGTAAACTTCAGTGCACACCCATGAGGGAATGAGAGTGAAAAATGCTCACAACATCTTAGCATTATGAGGAAAAGAGTTTGGACCTTGTGGAACCCCTGAAAAGGTCTTTGCACCCCCAGCCCAGGTGCCCCAGTTCTTTGAGAAGCACTGCTCTATGTGCTATGTATTTAATCCCCCAACAATCCTACAAAGTGGGGACAGCATTCTTAATACCCATTTTGTGAGAGGACAGAGATGTTAAGTCACTTGCCCAAAGTCACACAGGAAGTAGGTGACGGAGCGGGGCAGCCAGGCACAGACTCCATCCTCTTCCCCACCACTGTGGTGCAAGATGAGGGTAAGTGCAATTGAGATCCGTGGTAGTGAGGCTTATCTGAGGAGGAAAGGGCACATCTTTGAGCTGAGAGGGGAGGAGAAAGAAGCTGGGGCAGTACCTCCCAACCACCTGTTCCGAGTGCCTTGTCTAGTTAACTACTAATTGAATTAGATCACTAATGAGCTACTGACTGAATTAGCTCAGGGGATAGAGACTGGGCACAGATATTTTTAAAGCCCCCTGGGAGGTTCCAGTGTGCAGCCAGAGGGGGAGAACTACTGGGTGAGGTGCAGCCAAGAAATTCAGAGGGAGAGATGGAGGATCAGAAGGACTGGATCTCAGTCCTCACTTAATTTGAGTGAGGGATGTGTTCTACCCTGGAGGTGGGGAACAGGCTAGAAAAGAAAAAAAGAGAGATTCTGCAAAGAATGCAGTGGGGAGATTAAAAGAGATTTAAAAAATTAAAAGCTGGCCAGCAGTGGTGTGCCCCCATCCAGGGCAGGATGGTCTGAATTTGTGGTGGCCCCACTCAGCCCTGCTGTGTGACTTTCTTTAGTACACATGTGCGGGAGGCGACCAGATGGCATTCAGTCAGGCTTTGGGCTGCCCTTTCAGCTCAGGAAGCAGCCCAGCAAGGCAACCTCCACAGGCGAACATGGCAAAGATAAACAAATGAAAGCTTTCATCCTAGGCTTCAGGCACAGTGCTCAGTTCCCAGCACAATCACTACTAAGTGTGGAAGAGGTGGCCAGCCAGCTGTCACAGCTGTTGTAGAAAGGTGACACAGCAAGCAATGGACAGTAGGGCTGGAGTCTTTCCTGAACCACACACTTAGAAAGGACACAAACATCACCCTATTCATTTTTCTTCACTCATCACAACTTCCTCATCATATCCTTCATCCACTAAAAAAGCGAGAAAAGGAAGGCAGTCAGCCCACGAAAACATTAGAGGATGCTAGTTCTTTAACATACAGGAGCTTGAGGGATGGAGGGATGGAGACAGACAGACAGGAAATGCCTGCAAAGCCAGAAGCCCAGCACCGGTCTGAGAGCCTGGCACAGAGAAGCCCCTCAATCATTTGTAGCCTGGAAAATCAATCAAACATAAGGAAATCAAAGGACTATTCTTCATGAGTTTAGTTTCAATTATACTATTACCTATAGCCTGTATTTCTTACCTGCGGTATTGGCATTGGCTTCTTCCTGCTCTCTTTTAACTTTCCCTGGCTTAAGAATCCTTGGGAATTTGATCCTCCTTCCTCCACCAGGTCTCGGGTGCACTTCCTGTTCTTCCCACACTCCTCACAAGCTCATCTTGTTCACATGTGGCTTTATCTTAGTTGGTTTCCAAATACCCAATAGGCACCCTGTGTGGACCACCATCCCCTGGAGGGAATGCAGCACCTGCTCAAAGAGCTCAGAACACCTTCTGTGGGCTTGGCCTGCAGAGTGAACTTTCAGTGGAACCCCAACCCTCTCAAGAGTTCCAGCTGCAAACATTCCCCAACACCACAACAGTGGGGTCAAGAAGAAGCCGAGGGGGAGAAGATGACTCTCTAGAAGACTCCTATGCTTCACAGCCACCGAAGGTCTCCAGAAAATCCACTCCTGGCCACACCCACCCTTCAGAGTCCAAGTTTGCATGTCACACCCAGGATGCACAAATACAGCAAGCACTATTTCCTTCACAACCACTCCACACACTGCATTCTAAGTCATTCTGCCCTTTCTCAGGATAGAGATTACCAGAATAAACAGGCATGGAGCTAGATCTAGACTATGCTAAAAATGACACATTTGTATGCACAGCACAACTGGATCCGGTTCTGCTAAAAAATAAATGAGGGGGCTGGGTAAGATGGCAGCATAGAGAGGTGTGGAATTTAGTTAATCCCCTAGAGCAATTAGTAAATAGCCAGGAACAACAAGAAAAGAGGAACAACCGATGGGGGGACATCCGTGATGGGACAACATCGTACCCCAGTCTGTAATGGGTGGAATGGCTGAGATTGCAGCACAGAACTGTAAGTAAAGCTCCCCAAACTGTGGAGCTGGCACTCTCCCCCATGGCATGGCAGGCGAGTTGCAAAACTTTGCTGTGGGGAAAAGAAGCATTCCCTGCTGGAAGCAAGGGAATGTAGCTCAACCAGCTCCAATTGCAGTTTTAATTAATAAATTTGGACTACTGAATACATGCTATGAGCAGAGATCAACTGGGAGCAAGCAGAAAAGGAACCTGGAGGTTTATCCTGGCAGAGAGGAGGCATGGCTGATGGAAAAAAAAATACATAAATAAAAATGGAGGCTTTTGGAGTCCACAAGACAAGAACACTGGAAAATGGCATGTCCCAAGAAAAGGACCACACAGAACCAGGTACCAATTCTGGTTCTTGCCTGGTGAACTGGACAGCTGGTGACTGCCTCTGAAAAGGGTACTTTTTCCTTTTCCTTGCTTTTTTCCCTTTTTTCCCATCTCATTCTAAGTAGCTAACTAGAGAAAGACTCAGGCATTTTCAATTGTCAGCCCTGATCCAGGGAAGAGTGGAGTTAAGATACTCAGAGAGTCAAAGGGAAAACTCAAGTGTAGGAGACAATTCACTAAAGGGCTTATCTTTCCTAAGAAAAGAGGGGGGTGGGGCTCAGTTCATGTGGTTGCCCTCCCTCAGAGAACTCAGACCCCAGGGTGGGGGGTGAGGAAAAAAAAACAGAAACAGCTTAAGTTTGGCTTCTGACACCCTCAGCCCCTGGTCAGGAGACAGGGTCCACTGAGAATTAAATATGCTGCACCTCTTTACACCAGTGGGGAGCTGTGGGCCAACAAGCACCACCTGCTGGGCAGGATAGGAAAAGCACAGAGTCTAAAGGCTTCACAGGAAAGTCTAACAATCTTCAGGGTCTCACCCTCATGGAAACCTGGTATTGAATACGGCCTCCTCCTGCGACCTGGGCCTGTCAAGTCTGGGAAAGTCTGATTGGGGGTAATCAGGGAAACCAGATGCCTAGACAACAAAAAATTACAAATCACACTAGGAAAAATGAAGATATGGCCCAGTCAAAGGAACAAACTTACACTTCAACTGAGATACAGGAATTGAAACAACTAATTATTAATCAAGCAAATCTAAATCAATTCAAAAATCAAATCAACAAGTTGAGGGAAGATATGGCAAAAGAGATGAAGGACATAAAGAAATCATTGGGCAAACATAAGGGAGAACTTGAAAGCTTGAAAAAAACAATTGGCAGAATTTACAGGAATGAAAGGCACAATAGATGAGATGAAAAACACAATAGAGACATACAACAGCAGATTTGAAGAGGCAGAAGAAAGGATTCATGAACTTGAGGACAGGACATCTGAAATCCTAAACACAAAAGAACAGATAGGGAAAAAGAATGGAAAAATATGAGCAGGGGCTCAGGAAACTGAATGACAATACGAAGCGCATGAATATACATGTCATGGGTGTCCCAGAAGGAGAAAAGAAGGGAAAAGGGGCAGAAACAATCACGAAATAATTACTGACATTTTCCCATCTGTTACAAAAGACATAAAATTACAGATCCAAGAAGTGCAGCATACCCCAAACAGAATACATCCAAGTAGACTGACTCCAAGACACTTAATAATCAGATTATCAAATGTCAAAGACAAAGAGAGAATTCTGAAAGCAGCAAGAGAAAAGTGATCCATCACATATAAAGGAAGCTCAATAAGACTATGAGGAATTTTCAGTAGAAACCATGGAGACAAGAAGATGATGGTATGATATATTTAAGGTATTGAAAGAGAAAAACTGCCAACCAAGAATTCTATATCTGGCAAAATGGTCCTTCAAAAACAAGGGAGAGTCTAAAATATTTTCAGACAGACACTGAGAGAGTTTGTGAGCAAGATATCTACTCTACAAGAAATACTAAAGGGAGCACTACAGGCAGATAGGAAAATATAGGAGAGAGAGGTTTGGAGAAGAGTGTAGAAATGAAGACTACCAGTAAGGGTTAAAAGAGAAAGGGAAAAAATAAAAATAAAGTAAGATAGACATATTAAATCCAAAAGACAAAATGGTAGACAGTAGACATTATGTTGCATGAAATTAGCCGGAAACAAAAGGACAGAAACTGTATGGTTTCACTAACATGGACTAACAATGATGAGCAAAATTTGAGAGTTGCGAACACAGGTTCTCAGGAGATAGAAAGAGGTTGTAGATTGGGCATTTGAAGCTAAAGGAGTACAGAAGCTTCAATGGGATTGATTGTATAGATCCAGAAACGGATAGCACAATAATGTGTGATGGTAGCACAATATTGTAAGTACTCTGAACAAAGATGAGTGTGAGTATGGTTGAAAGATGAAGGCTAGGGGCATGTATGACACCAGAAAGAAAGATAGAAGATAAAGACTGGGATTGTATAACTTAGCAAAACCTAGAGTGGTCAATGATCATGATTAAATGTACAAATATAAGAATGTTTTTAAGTGAGGGAGAGGAAATAAATGTCAACATTGCAAGATGTTGAAAATTGGATGGTATAGATGAAAAAAATGCAATCAATGCAAACTAGACTCTATAGTTAACAGTAACATTGTAAGATGCTTCCATTAATTGTAACAAAGGCAGTATACCAAAGCTAAATGTCTATAAGAGGGGGATTTAAGGGAGTGATATAGGATTCCTGGTGGTGGTGGTTTGTCTGAGCTTTTCATTGTATTTTATTTTTATTTTTCTTCTATCTTTTGTATTTTTCTTTTTTTCTCTCCTTTTCCTCTTTCTTTGGGGAAGAGGTGGAAATGTCCTCATATAGATTGTGGTGACGAATGCATAATTATGTGATTATACTGGGAATCATTGATTGTTCACTTAGGGTGGATTCTATGGTGTGTGAATAAAACTGTTAAAAAATAAACAGAGGGATACACGTGCTGGAGAAAATTGAAGAAAGGGATGTACCTAGTCACTGTTGGTAGGGAAGTAGAATGGCAGAGCCCATCTGGAGGGCAAGTGCGGTGGTTCCACAGGAAGCTAAGCATGGGGCTGCCTTATAATCCTCCAAACCTGTTATTGGGCATATATTTGGAAGAACTGCGAGCAGGGACATGAGTGCATATTGCACAGTGGTGTTTATGGCAGCCATATTCATGATTTGCAATGGATGGAGTTGGCCTAAGGGTACATCAACTGATAAATAGAATGGTGAACTGTGGTGCATACATACAATGGAATACCAAGTGGCAGCAAAAAGAAATGAAGTTGTGAGGTATGCACCATGAGGCATGTTGAGTGAAATAAGCCAGAATCAAAAAGACAAACTTTAGAATGCCTCACAGATATGGACTATCATGTGCACACTCTGAGAATTGAATCTGAGAGCATAGGTTATCAGGGGAAGGCTTATGGTAAAAGTTCCTAGATTGTAAGCTCTTACAGAGTCACATCGATTCATGAGTTGTAATGGTTATCTCTAAATTCTGAGATGCTGAGCTGTTTGTGTATAACCTGGTGGGTCCCTATAACTTCAGGTACCTGTGTGACACCTGAGACTCAGAGCCAGAGTTCAGCAGCAACAAATGTCAGCATTACCCCATATAGCAAATGTTAAAAAAAAAACTGAAAAAGAGCTCAATTAGATATGATATTAGAAATATGAATGAAATTGACTTGATTATAACAAAGGTAAACCAGACTAAAGGGTAAAGGATGATATTGACTGTTTTTTTAATTAAATTCAGTTTTACTGAAATATATTCACATACCATACGATCATCCATGGTGTACAATCAACTGTTCACAGTACCATCATATAGTTATGCATTCATCACCCCAATCTATTTTTGAATATTTTCCTTAAATCAGAATCAGAATAAGAATAAAAAATAAAAGTAAAAAAGAACACCCAAATCACCCCCCATCCAACCCTATTTTTCATTAGTTGTTGTCCCCATTTTTCTATTCATGCATCCATACACTACATAAAGGGAATATGATCCACAAGGTTTTCACAATCACACTGTCACCCCTTGTAATCTACATTGTTACACAATCATCTTCAGGAGTCCAGACTACTGGGTTGGAGTTTGATAGTTTCAGTATTTACTTCTAGCTATTCCAATACATTAAAACCTAAGAGGTGTTATCCATAGAGTGCATAAGAATGTCCACCAGAGTGACCTCTTGACTCCATTTGAAATCTCTCAGCCACTGAGACTTTATTTTGTTTCATTTTGCATCCCACTTTTGGTCAAGAAGATATTCTCAACCCCACGATGCTGGGTCCAGATTCATCCCTTGGAGTCATATCCTGTGTTGCAGGGAGACTTACACCCCTGGGAGTCAGGTCCCAAGTAGGGGGGAGGGTGGTGAGATCACCTGCCAAGATGGCTTTGCTAGAGAGAGAGGGCCACATCTGAGCAACAAAGAGGCACTCAGGGGGAGACTCTTAGGCACAATTATATGCAAGTTTAGCCTCTCCTTTGCAGTAATGAGCTTCATAAGGGCAAGTGCCGTTATAGAGGGCTCAGCACATCAAATCACTATTGACTGTGTTTTAAAACATCAACCTCTGTGTGAGACCAAGGGAAGAGATGTTTATTTGGTGCAAAATGTATACTTTCTGTAGCACACCATATAATTTAACTTGTATGGTCAGTTTATTCAAACACCATAAGTAAATGGAAACTTGAATAGGGGGTGAGAGCTGGTTGGTTTGTACAGGGTAGTGTGAGAATAAAATGTGCAAAGCCCCCTTGAGGGCCTGGGGAAAATTGTGGAAACATTAAATTTCTCAACCTGGGGAATTCCTGATATTCTTGCAAGCATTGGGGAATATCATTGTAGTAGTCCAAGACCTCGATCTTGGGGTTGTCCTTATGAAGCTTGTTACTGCAATGGAGGGGCTAAACCTACTTATAATGGTGTCTAAGAGTCACCCCCAGAGAACCTCTTTTGTTGCTCAGATGTGGCCCTCTCTCTCTAAGCCAACTCAGCAGGTAAACTCACTCCTCTCCCCTCTATGTGGGACACGACTCCCAAGGGTGTAAATCTCCCTGGCAATATGGGACATAAGTCCCAGGGATGAGCCTGGACCCGGCATTGTGGGATTGAGAAAGACTTCCTGACCAAAAAGGGGAAGAGAAACAAAACAAAATAAAGTTTCAGTGGCTGAGAGATTTCAAATGGAGTTGAGAGGTCATTCTGGAGGTTATTCTCATGTGTTATATAGATATCCCTTTTTAGTTTTTAGTGTACTAGAAAGGTAGAAGGAAATACCTGAAACTGTTGAAATGAAACCCAGTAGCCTTGATTCTGGAAAACAATCATATAGCTATATGGTGGTGCTTATATGGTGTGACCATGTGATTGTGAAAACCTGGTGGCTCCCACTCCCTTTATCCAGTGTATGGACAAATGGGTAGAAAAATGGGGACAAAAATTAGATGGATTATGGGGGAGGGAGGGGAGTAAGAGATGTTTTGGGTGTTCATTTTTACTTTTATTTTTATTCTTATTCTTATTTTTTGGAGTAATGAAAATGTTAAAAAAAATTGATTGCGATGATGAATGCACAACTATGTGGTGGTACTGTGAATAATTGACTGTACACTTTGGATGATTGTATAGTATGTGAATATAGCTCAATAAAATTGCATTAAAAAAAAACAAATCCTCAGTTCCATTTCCCAAGTATTTTTGAGTTCTTGTTATGCAGACATTGAAACATACATTACTGCAGAGGATGTAAAAGGAAGGGGTTGTTCCACCCCTTAGAAGCTGATGGTGGAATAAGACACGAGACAGGGCAGTAGTCACACGAGGGTGAATTCTCTTCCAAGAACTCCTTTTGGAGTAGCTGCTGCTGCTTGGACCTGAGTGGGGTCCCCAGTGGTCAGCCCCTATGCGGCAAACATCACAGAGGGGGGCCCACCAGCCAACAGCTATGGGAAATGCTGGAGGGGACACGGAGTGTTCTCGAGCTCCACGAGGAAGCTTGGTCAGGTGAAGCTTCTCTGGAAGGAAGACATGGGAGCCAAAATCTGCAGGTGAGAAGGAATCACTTACGTAAAAAGCTGTGAGAACACTCTCCAGGCTGCAGACAGGCACAAGCAAAAGCCCTGAGTCAGCCCAGAGCAGGAGAGAAGGTTCTTCAAAATCTCGCTCTCAGCTGCACTGAGTTCCTTCTGTTTGCCAGCTCATTTATATGGCTCCAGTGATTTAATTTAGACCCACCCTGAATGGGTGGGGCCACACCTCCATGGAAATTATCCAATCAGAGTCATCACCCACAGTTGGGTGGGGCGCATCTCCATGGAAACACTCAAAGAATTCCAATCTAATCAGCACTGATAAGTCTGCCCACACAAGATTGCATGAAAGATAATGGCATTTCGGGGGACATAATACATTCAAACTGGCACACCCACTCACCATGCTAGCATGTTCTACTGAGCACCCAAGGTCTGCTGAATGGACCAAACAGGTGTACCAAACATGGGGCCCCCTCCAGAACTTTCTCTCTGACCTGAATCAGTCCGTAGCGGGGAGAGACCCAGACTGGAGCTAATGACTGAAAACAGGGCTTTCTCACAGAATCAGAGAGCCTTTTCAACTCACACCAAGGCATTCTCTCTCCTACATAAATGTTATGAAGCAACATGACCTAATTGGGATAAAGGAGGAGAAAGTCACACGTTTGCTTCCAGCCATCACTCTGGGGGTACTTGCTCCAGGAATCTGATATTCCCCTCATTCACTGGCAGCCGTCATCTTCTCTCCTGTGCCACTTCGTACCCACCATCTGACAAGGCCTGAGGGACTCTGAAGCATGCTGCCGAATTCTCCTTGTCACAAGAGGAATCATGTCATCAAAGTCATATGGCTCACGTACGAACCATTTTAAAACTACATATGCACTCATGGAGCATTTTATAGCCTTGTAAAAAAGCTGTGGAATGACGATATCAACAGCCATTGCGACCTGGGAGCCGAGGGAACGGCCAAGCTTTCTAGAGGTTCTCAACCGTGTGCTAACAGCACGGGCCACCTACGAGAGGACCCTAAGGAACAGAGCTGGTTTCCTGGTGTGGCTTCCGGGAATCCACCTCCTAACTTCCCGGGCACACTTTGTCCATCCCTGTGTATCTTTTTATTTTTTTTTCATTTTTTTTTTTTTACTTTACTGAGATGTAATTCACATACCATGAAATTTACCCTTGTAAGTGTACAGTTCAGTGGGCTTTAGTATATTCACAAAGTTGCACAACCATCACCATTATCTAATTCCAGAAGAGTTTTCATTACCTAAAGAGAAACCCCATACTCCATAGGAGACACCCCCCATCCTCCCCCTCCCCCAGCCCTGGGCAACCGCCAGCCCACTTTCTGTCTCTATGGATTTGCCAATTCTGGCACTTCATTTAAGTGGAATCATGCAAAATGTGGCCATCTGTGCCTGGCTTCTCCCACTTAGTGTAATGTTTCCAATGGCCATCATGTGGTAGTGTGTCTCAGTATTCTTATGGCTGAATAATACGTCATTGTGTGGCTATGCCACATTTTATTTATCTGTTCCATTGTTGATGGACATTTGGGTTGTTTCTACTGTTTGGCTATTATGGATAATGAACATTTATGTGCAAGGTTTTGTGTGGATGCATGTTTTCAGTTCTCTTAGGTATTAACCCAGGAGTAGAATTGCTGGGCCATACAGTAACTCTGTTTAAGATTTTCAGGAACTGCCAGACTCTTTTTCCAAAGTTTTTGCACCATTTTACAATCCTACCAGAGGCATATGAGGGTTCCAATTTCTCCACCTCCTTGTCAATACTTGCTATTATCTGTCCTTTTTATTTTAGAACACTGCATTATCTTGAACCACTAGGTATTCTCAGTGCAAAGGAATCTTGGGAACAGGGGATACATTAAGACTAGGCTTAATTACAGTTTTCTGGCTATTGTTTTGGCCTGATGTAATTTAAAACACAAATTTCCTAACCAGATCCTGACTCATAATATAAAAGATCCAGGGATTTGGATCCCTTGAATTCAGCACAGCTCTATGGACTCTGAAATGCTTTCTGTAAGATAGGGAAACTTCCAGTTGGCTGGGGTGAACTTCATAGTGGCTGTAAAATGGATTTGAGCCTCTAAAGGGAAAACAGGACAATGAGATACCAATTGCCTACCTTTAAGAAAATAATAGTGAGGTTGTTTCAAGATGACAGCACAATGGTGTCATGGTGCAAATACCACATAATGAAGGAGGGAATTTGTGAATG
Source organism: Choloepus didactylus (assembly GCF_015220235.1). Classification (NCBI taxonomy): domain Eukaryota; kingdom Metazoa; phylum Chordata; class Mammalia; order Pilosa; family Megalonychidae; genus Choloepus; species Choloepus didactylus. The sequence continues at coordinate 169,958,158 of NC_051334.1, forward strand.
TTCTACATGAGATGACATGGCTTGACTGGAAAGCAATCTATTTGTGAAGGGCATTTTGGCCAATGACTGGCCAGCTGCCCCTCCTCCCATCAGGCATTACAGATGAATAACACTTACAAAATCTTATTTGAAACCATGTCAGGAGAGACCCAGGAAAGGAGCATCAAAATGTTAAAAGCAAGATATGGTCAGTGCTCTCTCTTTGAGCCCACTCTGCAAATAAACTCTCCACACACCCTTTTATATGGGACATGACTCCCAGGGGTATAAATCTCCCTGGCAACATGGGACATGACTCCCAGGGATGAGCCTGGCCCTGGCATTGTGGGACTGAGAAAGCCTTCTTGGACCAAAAAGGGGAAGAGAAATAAAACAAAATAAAGTTTCAGTGCCTGAAAGATCTCAAATGGAGCTGAGAAGTCATTCTGGAGGTTATTCTTAAACAAGCTTTAGCTAGATATTGCAAACTACCACAGTATGTCAAGCCCCAACCAACACTATTCCCAAAAACCCTAGGGAGTGCCCTGGGCTCTATCTAAGTCTCTATAAAAAATCTTTCTTAGTAAGTTTTTTTTTTCCAGAAATTTAAGGCCTCCAGATTGATCCCACGCTGGATAAGCCCTGAATCCCAGAGGCACCAGTCTCTCCAAGGACACCAACCAGTTTCAAGCCTCTACCCCATAAAGTCAACACCCCTTTCCAGCACAAAGAAGTTAAAATGGTCATTACCCAGATATCCATGAAGACTGAGAGAACGGTGAAATGAAAGGGAGAAGGTGTAACTGAGAAATCTGAATTTAACAAATGACTGTGAATACTGACTCATTATATAGATATTTCTTTTTAGTGTCTGGTGCTTTAGAATAGCCAGAAGAAAATACCTGAAGTTGCTGAACTGTAATCCAGTAGCCTTGATCTTTGATAATGATTCTATAACTATATAGCCAAAAAAAAAAAGTCAGTTGCCTGTGTTTGTATGAATCTACTTCTGGATGTTTTGTGCTGTTCCACCAACCTATATATCTATCTCTGACAATACTGCACTGTCTTAGTTAACCTACCTCTATTGAAAGTCTTAAAATTGGGTAGAGTGCAATATTCATCAGTAAGGGGGTATGTGTGAGGGATATGGGATGTTTGGGGTCTTCTTTTTTCTTTCTTTTTCTGGAGTAAAGCCAGGTGATCATGGTGATGAATTCACAAATATGTGATGATACTGTGAACCACTGACTGTATACTTTGGATGGATGGTGTTGTGTGTGAATCTATCTCAATAAAATTACGTTTAAAAAAAAATTTGGCCAACAACCCATTGTGAGCGAGTGAAACAAACACCTGCACAGCCAAAGAATAAAAACATAATCAAGAAGGACTGCGAATCTGAGCATGCTAGAGAAGGGCCGAGCCTCCACTCACCTGCGACGGGCTCTCCAAGGAGAAGGGTGCCAGTGGAGGAGGGCGGCCGGCTCACTGGGCCAGCGGGGCGGACGCGGCCCCGGCCCCTCTCAGATGTGTTGCCGGGATCTTCTCCACTGGCTCCAGAGGCAGTCTGGGGTTCTTACCTTTCCCAGCCTTCCGTTCTGGTTCCACCACCCATTGTCATCGCCTTCCACATTCTCGGTTGCCCACGCCGATATCCATGCCTTGGTGACCGTGTGGTCCTTTTCTTCAAGTATCCTCATCGTCTTGCTGTCAGCTTTTTCAGGGGGTGTAGGTGTCTGTGTTTGTTAATGGATCATGAGAATCCCCTTTCAAGGGCTCTCTGACCAATTGAGACTCGCCTCCCGATCACTTTCTCTCCTGTCCCCCCATGTTACCGGGAGGGAATTTTGACCTTTTGCTGCCTTTGCCATATCATTGTCTGCCTGCCTGCCTGTCTGTCTGTCTATCTATCTATCTATCTATCTATCTATCTATCTATCTATCTATTTGTCTATTTTCTGAACATTTCAGAGCAGGTTGCACACATCATAATCCTTGAACACATAATACTTCTGTGTACATTTCCTATGAACAAAGATATTCACTTATGTAACCACCTTAAGTGCAGTTGTGAAGTTCCAAACATTTAACATTGATATAAAGCTTATGTTCTATGTTCCAAGTTTTTCTTACATCCTAATGTCCTTTTGAGCCCTCTTTCCTCCATTTTCAGATTCCATCCAGGATAATGTGCTGCATCTAACTGTCACTATCTCTTTAGTTTCTCTCTCTCTTTTTTTAAATTGTGGAAATATATATACACATAAATCTTCCCATCTGAACCCTCCCAAACACACCACTCAGTAGGATTAATCACATTCACAACGCTGGGGTACCCTCACCAGTATCCATTACTAGGACTTCCTCTTCACCCCAAACAGAAACCCTACACTCATTTTGAATTAAATCACAATTGCCTTTGCTCCCCCTCCACTCCTGGTAACCTGTACCCTAGTTTCTGTCTCTATGTGTTTGTGTGTTCTCTGATATATATATTTTTTGTGGTTACCACGAGGCTTAAGTTTAACATCCTAAATCTATAATAATCTTGTTAGCTTTGATACCAAATTAACTTCAATAGCATACACAAGCTATGTTTCTATAACCCTCTGTCCCCCTACCTTTATACAATTCTTGTCCCTAGTTACATGTTTATATATTATGAGTCCCAAACTACTCATTTATCATTACATTTTATACATATACCTTTTAGATCCTGTAGGAAATAAAGAGTGGAGTTACAAAGCAAAGATATAATAATCTTGGCATTTATATTCACCCATGCCATTATATCTACGAGATCCTACCTCTTTTAAGTGGCCTTTGTTTTGATTCAGTACTCGCCCTGCTACTGCCAGTCCTTTAACTGTTTTCTGGAGCTTTGAGAAAGATGCTGCTGCTAGTTCTTGGTGGTCGTTGAAAGCTTCTGTGGGGGAAGGAGCCCTGAAGTTCTCACTCCACCATCTAGATCAGATTTGGGGGGCTGGGGGGTATTAGCACTTTTTTAAAATGGAAAAATCAATACAGACACATGAATTTTCCTCCAGTCACTCTGCAAAGGCCACTCAAATGACAGGAAAGGTGTACAGGAAGCGTTCACCCTCCAAGCCATGGCCGATGATTTACCAAGACCATTCGGGCAGCGGGAAGGCTGAAGGCAAATGATAAGGGACTTGGTAGGTTACAATGCTGACAGGTGGACCTGCAGGGAACAACACTCTTTGGAGGCACCAGACATCTCTGTAGGGAAGGGTTTGCAGACATGTGAGGGCAGGGGCAGGCTCTTTCAGGATCCTGCATCTCTGTGAAGAGCAGGTGTGTGTGCAACTAGAAACAGGGTATTGGCTGAGAGTTTGTGTGCAATACCCCAGACCCCTCATTCACCCTAATGGCCACAAGATCACAGTTCCCTACTTGGTCAGAAGAAGGGAGGATCAATCTCTAAAAAGGCTGACCAAGAAGGACACAACTTGGGCACAGTGGGCTATGTTTGCGGGAGCTATGATGGAAAGACGGGGAACAAGTGGAAGTGCACATAATAACAGCCTTGCACCCTCTCACCTGTTCTCCCTTTCTCTCATCGCTTGCCTCTTCTCCTCATTGGTGGAGCCCAACTGGGATCTAGAAGGCAAGGGAACCCACTGGTAGGGTGGGTCCACACAGATCAGACTCTCAGGACACAGATCCAGGTGGCAAAGGCTGGAGAGTGGCACTGGAGGGACAAATGGAAGCCGTCCAGTACAGTGATACATGAAGACAAGACCCTGTGGCAAACTCATACTTAATGGAGAAACGGTAACACATTCTCTTCAAGGCGGGGACTGAGACGAGGCAGCCCATCATCTCAGCTGGACAGCACTAACTGTCCTGGACCATGCTATGAGGACAGAAAAAGAAATGAGGTGCAGGGATTAACCAGTCTTTAGTTGTTGAAGCTATGATAAGCTACTTGGTTAAACCAACAGAATTAACAAATTATTAGAACCAGTATAATTTCACCAAGAATGCCAAGTAGAAAACTAATCACAAAAATCACCATCTTTACATCACCATTTATCACAGAAATTATAATATAAAATAAAGTGGCATCATAGTAGCAAGGAAAACTATAAAGTGTCTACAAATTGCCTAAACAGAAGAATACACAAGACGTGTATAGAAAAATTCTATTAACATAAGAGAGGAGCTGGAAGGGGAGTTGTGGGGCTGACCGATTCCTCCAGAATCTAGATATTTCCCATCCCCAGAGCGTACACTGCAGTGGTCCTTGGCGAATGAGGGCTGACGGGGGATGAGTGATTTTTCTTCCCACCATCCAGGAGCTTCCTCACCGATGGTCTCATCTGTTAACAGGGCTGGGGGCTATTTCCTGTTGACCGGCAGAGACCCTGGGCCCACGCAGCCACCGTTGCTCATGCAGAAGCAGGATCGGGCTCAGATCCCAACGCAGCTTCTCCCTTCATTGTAAGTGTACCCCGAGGGCAGTGTTTACTGTGGCTAGTGGGCAGCAAGCTGGTGGATGGACTAATGAAAAGATCGAGGGAAGAAATGAAGCAGACAACGGAAAAAAAAAGACGCAAGGGCAGGCAGTTGATTCCGAGGGCTGGAGAGCGAGGCACTGGATGGCTCCAGGCAGCGACGAGGAGGTGGAAGCCGAGCCCGGAGGACTCCTGGCCTCTGTGTCCCGCCATCCTGGTCAGCTGTTCAACCCTCCTGCTCAATGCAACGCCGCCGGGAGAGCTCCCTGAATGGCGGACACGGCCCAGGGGTTACAAAGGAAATGCATCTTTCAATGTGAAACCAGGATTGGAAATTACTTTTTCTCAACCACATGCGAGAAAGCAACCAAAGCCTTCAGGGACTACGTTTCACACACAAGAGCATGGGCTCACGAGTGTGCATGATTCAGGAGAGACCCTCCTATGCGCCTCTGGTGGCCCACACACCCCTTGGTTGCAGGGCTTCTGCTCGGGTCCTGCTCACCCCCTGGCCTCTGTGCTCCCAGCCCTCAGCACCAGCTTCTCCATCACCAGTGGTGCCCGGAGTTACCCTGGCTCTAGGACACTCCAGCCTGCCAGGCCCAAGGATCACCCCCATCTCACACCCATGCCCCAACTTCCCCACAGCGCCCTGCACTGAGCCCCACGCTCATGTTGCTTCCACACCCTGAGGGCCTTCTCTCACTTCTGGGAGGACACTCCTGTCCCCATGCACCTGTTACATCCACATGCAGTCATACTGCCCACTACCTCTCATCACAGCCACGCTCTGGCCATCCAGGCCCCACACACCCCAGGGCCTTGTCCTATTGCGTGCCCCGCCTGCCAGGCCCAGGAGGAAATACAAGTACTCTAGATGTTGTTCTCTATGGAAAAAAGGGGAAGGGAAAGAGGAAAGAAGGGAGGGAGGAAGGGAGAAAGGAAGGGAGGGAGGAGAAAAAAGAAAAGAAAAAACTAAGCAAACACCCCCTTCCAAAAGAAGGCGCACAGGCTCTGTCCATGCTGGTGGGTACTAGTGAGAGGCCAGAAGCCACTGCTGCCCAGAGGACCAAAACTTTGACCAGTGCCCATCCTGGTTCCTCATCTCCCTGAGCAACCTCGGCCTCCAACTCCAGCTTTGAGAAGCCACAGTTTTCCCTGCCTGCCTGGCCCCACCCAGCCACCCCAGACCTAGACCATGTTTCCACAGCTATGGCTGTGGGGTGCAGGAATGGGGACTGGTGGCTGGTTCACTCTTGCCCCCAGTCACAGCAGCTGGAACCTCAGCACATGGAGAGAAGCCAGCCTGGATCAGCTGGCCGTCCAAAGACTGATGAGCTAAACACTTTTCACTGCACACTGCTGAGATGTTATAGTTGTTATGCAGCATTACTGTGGCAATAACCAACTGATACAACCTGTGTCCCTTTTTCTTGACTGCAATTATCAGCCTCAACTAGATTGACATAAGTACTTTATATATATATGTAATCACTTAGTACCACAATTTATTCTTTGGTTTATAATAAAAATCTGACTTGTGGCAAGGATAGTGTGATGTTTAAAAAACATAATATAGATAAATCAAAGAGATGCTCGAGTCACTCAAATAGACACTATTTATTTTGTTAAGGTCAAGCAGGATGATCTGTTGATGGGTACGTGTTAAGTGTCAAGCATGAAATCTGTACACACTTCCCACAAGGACTGCAGGATGAAGACACAGGCAAAACCCCTGATGGAAATCTGGTGACTTGGAGCATTCCACAGCCGAGCTAACAGAAGGGGAGGACCAGGCCACCGTCTGAGAAGGCCGAGGGCAGAACATTAGCACCAGATTGTTTTTATATGCAATAATATAACTATATACAAAGTTATGTGCATCAACTCACTGGAATCTTTGGCTCCCCGCCTAGCAGATATTTAAGGGACAAACAGGGGAAGGGACAGAACAGCTGTGATTATATGTGCTTTGCTTAAAAAGATACTCTAGAACTATATATTGCTATGTAAAAGAGAAGCCCTAAAAAAAAAATTAAGAGGTTAGATACAGACACACAGATTTCTATTATTCACATTTTACATACATATCATTGAAATGATCACAATACTGGTATTCGAAGGGGCAAAAAATCACAGGTAAGAGAATATAAGCTTTGTCTACCTTAAAAACAAAATCCCCTGCTATTACATGGGTTGTGTCTGCTATGGAGAAAGATGGAGCCGCAAAGACACTCAGCTTCAGCTTTTCTGTCATGACCAGTTTAACAGCATATGACTTTTAAGTGGGAAGGAGGAGGGCGCTTTGTTGGAAGTACAGGGTTTTTCAAATTAGGCATGGTTTAGCTTGAGAGGCATACAAACTTTTGCAAATACCTTTATCTTTTTGGCAAGGGTAGCCTGCCATGAAGGCTCTTGACTAAACCCACTGCAGAAGGTGGCTGATCTGTGCTCTCTGCTCGGAGTGGGCGCTGACAGTGACACTGCCCCAGAGCCCCAGCTCAACTTCAGCTCAGGCAGCTCCGTCACCAGCCATGACAACCTGCCCGACTTCCAGCCAGGCTGTGGGCACTGCCGACACGGGGAAACTGCTCTACTTGCTCGAAAACTTCCTTTAGGGAAATAAGAGGGAAAAAACAATCCCTTCATATGACAAGTGTCCTAACATTATCTAAACGTGAAGTCATCCAAGAGATTCTCTCAACATTATCCATGCATTTAATTAGATGAAAAATTTTGAAGAAACACACCAAGTCTACAATTATTAGATAAAACTAAGCAATTATAACCAAGCTGTTGGAGGTTGAGCATCTTTTTATGTGCTTATTTGCCATGCGTATATCCTCTTTGGTGAAGTGTCTATTCAAGTCTTTTGCCCACTTTTTAACTGGGCTGTTTGTTTTCTTACTGTTGAGTTTTGAGTGTTCTTTATACATTCTGGATACAAGTCCTTTGCCAGACATGTGATTTGCAAGTATTTTCTCCGAGTCCTTGAGTTGTCAGTTGGAAAGTGATGGCACAACACTGTTCTTTAATGAAAAGACTCTTTAGAACCTTGCCATTTCAACTGCTATAAAGGGTACAGACTCTTTAAACTCTATAGCAGAAAACAGATCACATTGAGTGCACAGGACCTCTGAGAAAGCAGAGGATGGGTGCTTAAAATAAACAGACCATGGCTCATGGCACACTAACTGATTTAAGGAGGCAAAATGACCACAAGCACAGAAAATAAATGCGCTGGAGAAAAAGTAATCTAAAGAACATTAAGTTGGTCTTGTAAAATATCTAACAAGCACGTTACACCGGACACACCTTTTAACCCAAATAATTTACTTTGCAACAAAACATCGTTTGAACTGTGATGTCACATGAGGAGTACTCAAGCTATGTGTCTGCTCTGTGCATGAGTGAGCTTTCAAGCATGCACACTATTTAAGTGACAACTGTCATCTTAGAACGAGCAAACCCAACACTTTAGGTCATTCATTTCACAGTTGGTTTTTAACCACGAGGAAATGATTCACTTTTCTAAAATGTTAATAAGTTATTAATTATATCATCATCATCATGCTTTATGCTTCAGAGGACAACATTATATGATGGAGACAATGAATGCTCACACTGCTGAATGAGTAGAGACAAAAGCAACACGGCAGCCGAGATCCAGGATGAAACCCGAGAGACGATGGGTGCCGGTGCCACCTCCACAGACAAGGGGGAGACCAGCAGAATCAGCACTTACCTTGCCCACTGCATGCACCCCTCTATCACAGCCCCCGCCCTGACTGCACTTGTCAGAGCTTAGGGTCAGCTGTCTTCACTTTTGTAGGAAAAAAGCTGTAGGCGACACAAGGGACACAGAAAATTAAATAAATCATCCTAAACAAACAAGGAATTTATTGCTTTTCTAATAGCCATTTTGCTATTGGAGGATTCTCTTCCAGGACACGAAGTCGGGCTAGGAGCTCCCACCGGCACCCCGGGAAATGGGCCTCGCAGGCCCAGCCTCCGGACCCTGCAGGGAAGGTCTCACATTTGCCTCTTTCAGGCTGAAGGCTGTTGAACAAGCACTTCAGCTGCTCTTTGCCCAGGCGGATTTTATCCTCCAGCTCCCGCTGCTTGATGATGAGGGCTGACTTCATCTTCACAAAGTGCTCATAGTCTGCCAGGTTCTCCTCACTGAGATAGTTGCCCAGGATGTCGAACACGATGTGCTCCGGGCGGTCCAGGTTCTCCTTGAGCTCCTTGGCATCCTCGTGCTGCTGGATGAGGACCCTCTGCTTCTCCAGCAGTGACTGCTGTGGAGAGAGGAACGGGCCTGTCAGGGTCTGGCTCCTAGAGCAGGGCCCTCCAAGCAGGCTCTGGCAAACACCTTGCAAATGCCGGCAACTTTTCTGGGCCAGCCCCACCGTTGAGCTGGAACAGCACAGAAATGCTCAGGCTCGGGCAGGAGGCACCTTGTGTGTGGCAAGCTCCCACCCCAGCCCTCCCACGGGCCACCCAGGAGCCGCCTCCTGCAGCCTTTCCCTCCAGTTCCCGCCACGGGCCTTAAACGGTTAACAGGAAATAGTGGTGAGCAGGAGACCCAGCCAGGGACTAAAAAGTGTGGAATTTTAAGATGCCCCAAAGGAAGGTGCAAAGTCCTGAGGGATCCCATTTGTGCCAAAGCCCTTTACGTGACCACGCTGTGAAAAAGGCAGCAAAAGGAAAATAGTCTAAAGAATTTCCAAACCCTTCTGGCAGGAGGAGGAGCCTGAGAAGGGGTTTGTAGCAGCAGGTATGAGGGCATAGGGGAGATGAGATGCAAGAGAGAGATGCAGACTGAGGACACTGCCTGGGCATCAGCCCCTCATTTCTCACAAAGCTGTGAACTGGGGGACACCGACGACCCCACTCCCCAGCCCAGGGCTGCCCGTGGCCTGCCACTCCTGCGTGCTCTCTGCCTACAGCAAACAAATTCGAGGTTTAATGCAAACAGAGTGAGGAGCAGAGGAGTTCATTCAATGCCTTCCAAGGCCGGGGCCCCAGCACACAGCCTGACCTTCCGATCTGACCAGGGCATCAGGCCGGCCACTCTGTAGCTCTGCCACGGAAGCACATCACCAGCCACATGGCACAGCAGCATGCTAAGGATCAGCTATCATCACTGTCATTAAAAGAGCAACTGAATCCAGAAGTTGCTGCCTGCACTGCTACTAGGAAGGGCCCGTGACAGCACAACCCTTCAGAGTATGTTGCCCACTATAACCCCTCGCAGGGGTCACCTGTGGCTCCATCCTCAGAAAGCAAACTGTCCACTTGCAAGCCTCATAGGAGGGTCACACTGGTCTTCAGGTGCGTGTGAAGCAAAGACGGCCTATTTTCATGAAAGAGGGCTGGCAGAGCAAATTCATTGCAACCTAAAGGAAACAGACACCAGCTGATTCTAGAGATGTGGCTCCGGTGCTTCAAATCCGCTGGGGTCAGGGGTGCCCTGCCCCTGCCAGGGCAGGGGGGAAGGATAGCATCTGCCCATGTGTACATTTTCTCTTTGAGAAGACAAAGGAGGACTTTCGAGAACTGGACTCCACATCTTTTCATTCCTCAGCATGAGTGCCTCCGAAAATCAGCCTCCCCAGGTCTCGGCTGCCTGCCTCCCCCAAAGCCGGCTCTCCTGGAGTCCTGGATACTGCCCTGAACCTGGACATGGCCATGTGAATGCTGTGAGCAGCAAAGAGGTTCCAGGACTTTTTCTCTCTGTGCCTCAGTTTCTCCACCTGGACAATGGACCCCTAAGGGCCACGTGAGGGCCACAGAGCCCAGTACCCATGAGGACTGTGAACCTGCTCCCTGGGGTTGTGACTCCTTGGGTCTCCCCGAAATTCTCAGTAAGTCAATGAGTTCAGTGAACCGGGGGGGGAAGACAGATGAAAAATGAGCTGCACCGACAGGTGTAAAGCCAATACTGGTTCCCCATATGAATTAATCCTTTGCATTTTAATCTCTCAATTACATTCATATAATTCTCTTTCCTGTTTATGTTATTTTCTTTCAGAGATGTTTTCAGATGTATCTGAGATTACAGCAATTTTCTTTCTTGAACATTATTTATATGTTGGACAAATTTGTCAAAGATGACAAAAAGAGCACAATGGCAAAATGAACATAAACCCAAGAGGTCAGGGCCTAAACTCCCAGTTCTCTCTCAAACACTTTGTTTAATGATATAGTTACTAACAAAAGAAAGCCATTCAGAATAGCAAGTTCCAAAGTCAGGCTATGTAAGATCTTTCCAGGTAACCTGAAGCCCCTTCTCAAGGGGACAAAGGGGGTGGGGTGGGGCTGCTTTTCCACTCCCATTATAAACAAGTTCAAGTGTTTTATTATTAACAATTATCATTTTTATTATTAACAATTATGTGCAAAGAACTAAACTCATCTTGTTTAATTTAATCTCAGCAACAACCCTACGAGTAGATATTTCCCTGGTTTTAGATAAAAACCCTGAAACATAGACCTGTTCAGAAGTGTCCCAAGCCACACAGCTAAAGAATGGGAGAAAAGTTAGACGCGCTCTCTTGACTCTTTCCAGATGGCCATATTTGCTCCTGCTAATGACAGCAGTCACACGTGACTGGGAATGCTCCACATCGGAGCACTCGGCGGCTGCATCGCACCTAGAGTTATGAGGTGCACCGGCTGCTCGGTGAACTGTGCAGGTTTCCAGAACTGAACTTGTATGGCACCTGCACCCCCACCCCGAAAGGGAATGCCTCCCCGGGACCGTGCTCGGCCCCCACCAGGCCCTTGCCCCTGCGCCCACACGTACCCGATCACCAGGAGAAGTGCTGTCATCCAGACTGTTGAGGGCGTTTTCCACCCGGGCCAGGTGCCCCGACAGTGACAGCAGGAGGTTCACCACTTTGTCCAGATCCCCGATGAACATGCAGAACTTGTCAAACTCATTGGGCTTGCAGACATCCTTGGCAATGGCCTCCACCTCGTCCCCAAGGGCCCCGTTGGCCTGGATGTCCTCCAGCAGGCTCTCCCGGGCTTCCCGCAGCACCTGCAGCTTGCGACCGATGCTCTCGATGAGCTCCTGCTGTTGGGCAGACAGCGCGGAAATGCTCGTTAGTGGGGACACGTTCTGCCACCTGCCTGCTCTGCAGCACCGCATCTGCCATCTGGGCCCAAGCCCCTGAACTTTGCATCCTCCCCCACAATAAAGGATTCACAAGATTATGAGATGGACAATGACTCCTGCTTAAGTCAATGGCGTTTAACTTAAAATAAAGCAAAACAGGAATCATCTCATTCTGGCGGTGTCTTCTTTGACATACTGGAGAGATGGCCCCTTGGTGCTCCTGACATCAGATCCCACAGCTGAACGATCGTTTTGTAAGGATTCATAGGAACTATGTAGTGCTTTGTGCTTCATACCTTGAAAGTCTCCAATTTAAATACTAACATATACATAAATTGTTATATCTATGTCCAGAACTAAATTTCATAATCCAAACTGTACATTTTTACATATAATTAGCAATTAAGAATTAAGGCAAATAAAAGGATGTCAATGAACGTAAAAGACAGCCTTCTATTTGAACCTACTGATTCCAATGTGACCAAAATGCAAAAACTGATTTTCTTTACAGCAAAAATTAAAAATGAATGTATGAAACCTTTAACAGTTGGCTGTCATCCTGAACAGAAGGGGCCACCATGTGGTCTGATTTGAGTGACAAAGAGGCAGACTGTCCTCCTCCTTGGTCATCATAGTTGTGAAAAATTGCAGAGGTCAGCTCAAAGGGACGAACCTTGAAAACACTATGCTGGCTGAAAGAAGCCAGTCACAAAAGAGCACACGTTGTATCATTCCATTTCGAAGAAACATCCAGAAGAGGCAATTCTAGATACACAGTACATTAGGGCTGCCAGGGCCTACGGGAGGGGAGAATGGGAGTGACTGCTAATGGGCCCATGGTTTCCTTTTGGGGGATGGAAACGTTCTGGAATTAGATAGTGGTGACAGTTGCACAACTTTGTGAATATACTGAAAACCAGGGAATTGTACACTTTTAAGTGGTGCATTTCATGTTATGTGAATTAGTTCTCAATTTAAAAATACTGATGAGAGGACCGTCTCTATGTACACAGTTCTTGGACTATATTTACAATTTTCTTTGAAAGGAGTCCCAGAGTAAATTTGCAAGGTCAAAAGAGATGAAGCTTTTACCCCTGTATCTTAAATTCAATGGAAAAAAATTCAGACAGCAAAGAACAGGAAATGAAATCACCCATCATCTAGAAGATCTGAACTCACATTTCAGCTTATTTTCCTCTCTTCTTCTTCCACTTCTACATAGCTGATCCAATTTGATATTCTAGATACACTTTCATATACCCAACTTTTTCATGTACATTTTCCCCCATTAATTAAGCTCCTTGCCAGAATCGCTTTCTGTGATGCTTGAATATTCCATCACGTGCAAGAGACCATAATTTATTTCCCAGGAACCTGAAGTCATACAACCTGGGAACATTCCAATTTTCTGCTCTTTATTATAAATAACAGTTATCAACTTACAGAAAACACTCGCTAGATATTGCCAAAGAGCTTTACCAAAAGGTCGGGCCAGTTTACACGCCCACCAGTGACGCACAAGGCCTTCTTTCTTCCCACCGTCTGGGGATAGCTTTAAGTGCATTCCAATGAGGGCTCAGAAGGAATCCTTATGGCCTGGGAGCGCTTTACCCCATGGACCAAGCTGCTCCAGAGTACAAGCATACACTTGACAGCTTTCTCCAAACCTGGGGGGTGTCGGGGGCAAACTGCTAAACAGGGGAACTGGAAGCACTGCACCCACTGTTCCCCATCAAAGCATCTTCTGACACTCCATCCCCAAGGTCCCCGAGCCAGTCCCACCGTTTCGTCACTGCCTCCCCCAAATGGGCAAGGTCGACCAGGAGGACGGCCGCTTTCCCTGCCCTCCACCACCACCCAGAGAGCTTCCCAAATTGCTTCTCTCAGCCTCAGCAGAGCACACGAGTAAGTTTTGCTGGCCATTTTTAGGAGAATTGGTCTATAAGAAAGGAGAGAAAGTGGGCTTCTTTTTGTTCCCTTTCTCTCATCCCACCCTGCAGGGCTCTTTGAGGGGTACCCCTGGGCCACCTCAATGCCAGATCCAAGAGAGCCGTTTCCTGCCATGAAAGCTTGGGTGGGTCATTCTGGCTCTCTCTGGGCCTTGCTTTCCTAATCCTAATTTAAAATGGGGATGAGCAGACACATCTCAGAGGGTCATGTGAGCTGGGTGGGGCCTTGCTAGTTATAGCATAAAGGGACCTCCCTCCACTCCCCTCCATGTCTCCCTTTCATTTCCCCAACAGACTTCCTATAGATGGCACTGGCTTGCTGGTGCTGCTGTTAAGAAATTATCAGAAGCTTGGGGGTTAAAGCACACACATGTATGATCTCGTGGTTCTGGAGGTCAGCAGTCTGAAATGGGTCTTCCTAGGCTAAAACCAAGGTGTCGGCAGGGCTGAGTACCTTCCAGAAGCTCTAGGGGAAAATCCATTTCCTTGCCTTTTCCAACTTATCAGGGCGACCCACCTGCCCTGGCCTGTGGCCCCTTCCTCTGTCTTGAGAGCCAGCCCTGGCTGAGCAAGTCTTCCTCACAGGGCCATCGCTGTGCTTCTTCCTGTGGCCTCCTTCCTCCACCTGGGCCACTGGTGACCCTGCTGGGCTCACCACTCAGATAACCCAGGACCCTCTCCCCATCTCGAGACCTTTCACCCCATCACATCCGCCAAGCCCCTTTTGCCACGTAAGGGAGCATATTTCCAGGTTCCAGGATCAGGACGTGGCCAACACCAAGACAGCAAGTGTGGGGACTGCAGGGCCAGAGAGGGCAGCAGGGAGGTGGGTCACAGTCCAGTGCCTCAAATGGCACCCCCTGCTTCCCAGCCAGGGCTCGGGGGGCTGGAATATCAGGCACCAATCATACCAAATTGCAGACAAGTACAGAGGTGCATCAGAGAAAGTGGAAGGAGAGAGAAAAGGGTAGCCGTGGATTTTTGTCACATTTCCTTATCAAAAGGAGGCCATAATAATCTTCAGGAGCTTATACTGCACTTTCCAGTCTCCTAGAACAAGCCAACCTTTATATTTCCAATCCATGTTTGTTTTTAATATGCTATTCAGAGAGGATACCATGCACCTCAATTTCAGTTCCAAACCAATCCTCAAGAAATTATAATGACTTCCTTCACCTTTTCTAACATAACCTGGCTCACAGTGAATTTCAAAGCCTGCAGGAACTTGGAAACTCGGCCTGCTTGTGGTTACTAGGTGGTGAATGACACCCTGTTTGCTGTGCTAGTTTCTCCAAGCTAAAGAAGGCAGCCCAGAGCAGGGGGTTCCCACCGAGCCCTGAGCGGGTCCCTGGATTTCCTGAAATTGTACACAAAAGTTGAGATGCAAAGTCCATAACTTTCAGCAGATTCCCAGAGAGGTCAGTCCTCAAAAAAATGGAGTTGAGAAGCTCTTTCAGAAAGGTTCCTCATTTCTCTGCCAAAGGTTAAAATAGTGGTGAATGTACCCAAAACCTGCCACTCGGACCAGAAGTCACTCTGAATAATCATTTAAAACAGTTGTGTCAACCCCAGATATTTGTTTAGAATATGCCTATGCATTGAGCTGGCACTTTGCTATCAAATCCCAATTCTGGAATTTTGAATAAAGAATAGTATGCCTAGAACTGAGGCGAAACCTCGCAACTGACACTTTAATGTCTGAAAGGGCAAGTGGCTCGATTGCTAGTGACAGAGCCTCAGTATCTATCATTTGTAAATCTAATATCGCCATTTCCATGTGAAAATGTCTTCTTGAAAATTAAAATACACACACACACACACACACACACACACACACACACATTGCCAGTCTTTAAACTGTCACCAACACAAAACTGAAAACCCATCAAAGTTCACGGACAAATTTTCAGACTCCTTGGATAAGGAAACGGCTCCTCAAAAACATCTCAGAGAAAGAGGTGGCTTAGAGGATTTTTTAATGGCAGTAAGTCCACAAGACAAATGACCACAGAGAATCAAACATGGGTGAAGCCTTTTCCCATGTAGTGCAAAACTGTACTTGTAGGAACGCTGGGAAATAAATAGCACATTTGCTCCAGTCTCAAAGTCTTCCATCTGAAAAACTAAAGGCACCCACTACCAGGCTTCACTGCCTCAGTATCGACAAGTGTCAACACTGTCCTTTATTCCTCAACCGGGTACATCTTGCCGAGACTTTTCTAAACAATCATGTCCCTCCTGAGAACAAAACACCTTTTACGCAGGCATGTGTCTTCCTGAAGCTCCAAATGTAAAGCCGGGTGCCATCATGTTCCACAGGGCACTGCTTTTTGCAGTGGAGAAACAGGGTGACTAGCTGGAAGGGAAGGGAGATGGTGGAACCTACTCAGGACCACCTCACCTGAGTCTGAAGGCCAACAATTACTGACACCTAATGGAGACACCAAGCAGGTCACAAAACCCCATGTAGAATGACTGCCAAGCACACCTTTTGGTAATCACAGTAAAAAAGGACCGTTCAATCAGTTGTGCCGATATTGTAAAGGACACCTCCTGCCACGATGCTATGGGTTCACCAACCCCCTGCCTCATTTTCCTCTTGGGCACACAGAAAAATCACATTTCCCAGTCTCTCTTGCAGCCAGCTGGGGTGAGGGGACTGGGTTCCAGCCAATGGAGTGTGGGCAGAAGTAATATACACCACATCCAGGCTTGCCCTTGAACTTCTCACAGGATCCTCCATGTCCTCTCTCTTCCCCCTTGCCTGTTGGCCAAAGGCAGAGGGGCCAACCGGGGACTGCAGAGCTGGAAGAAGTGGGAGAGCCCCACCATGGGAGGGGCCTGGGCCCCCGAATGACCATGGACCGGAGGGTCTGTGAAGCCCCTGCCCAACTCCACAACCCAGATCAAACTGACATGACTGTCCGGCGCTGCCCCGCTCGGTCCCCGGTTCCCGGCCGGCGAGGGGAAACAGGGAAGGAGAGAGAGAGATGCAGACTGCGCGAACTAACCTGGTCATGAATCACGACTCGAACCACACGGCAGTTGTGAAAGCAAGCCCTTTACTACAGCTAGATGAACATTCTGTGTTACTGGTTCCCACACGGGGCACGGCGCCTCGTGGGAGAGCAGCCTCGATGTGGCCGTCAGGCACGGCTCCTTGTGGGCTGTCTCACCCTACCCCGTCCGGGTAAGACCTTTTATACACAATTAACAACCAATAAGCTTCTAGGCTAGTATCGCGTATACAGGATTTCGATTGGTAGGAGCGGGGTGGCGGATACATGCGTCACTATGCGGAAACAGGATGCAGGCGCCATCTTGGCTCACTCGATGGGCGGGGGGGTAACTCTAGAGCAGGCTGCAGCGCATACGCTAGGCCCGATTCGGGAGGCGGCTTTCCACATCTCCCCCTTTCTTATTTATTTTTGACCCAGTGTCTCCAGTGATGAGCGTGCTCCCGTGAACCCAAATGGTTCACAACCTCTTTGGTGCTTTGGGGAGTCTGGACTAGGCCTCAGCCATCCAGCGGCGGAGCCTCTAGCACCAACCAGAATGCTCACGTCATATGGAGACCGGAGAGTCCGTAAGCTGGAAGCAACGTGACTCTCCCTGCAGTGCTTTGCCTGGCAACTGGGGAACAACGACGGGGGCAGGAACAGCAGTAACCAGAGTCGGGGGTGTCACTAGGTGTCTCTGTGCAATGGCTAGGGTCCAGTCTGGCCACAACTAGGACTCTGCCCTAGAGACCCACCTGAGACAAAATTATGACTACTGGTGTCGCCTTTTACACCCGAGAAACAGCCATGCGATTCGCTACAAATTTTGCTCCAAAGCGCCCCACCTGAGGCGACCAGGAAGGGGTATGGTTAATAAATCGGTCACTATCGGGGGGTAACAGAGGTGGGAGTCATAGCCATCATAGTGGTAACACGCAATTGCTGCTGCGCTTGAAACAGGCGTTCTAGCAAACATTTAACAACGACTAATCCCACCAATAATCCCACTGCAATGAGGATCCAATTAGTTAAACTGGGCCAAGAGAACCAGGAAGAAACACTGTGCAATAGTTTCTGTAGAACCTCGCCTAACCCGGAGAGATCGACTTTAACGGGTTTTAACTTGATCCCCCCAATTGTGTCTAAACTAGATTCCACCTGTTGGGAGAGATTAACAAATTCAGGAAAATATGACCTTTTCAGCCAATCAGAGACTCTGGAAATGCTTCCGGTCACGTTGGCCCTGACAGGAGTGACACAGAGTTTAACCGTAAGCCACCGGGTGTCACATGTTTGCTGAAGCACTCTCCAGAGTCCATCTATTTCCAGTCCAAGTTCATCTATCTCCGCTTGGAGTTTCTGAATGGCCTGGAAATTTAAGTTCAGCATCTGATTGTGGCGGCGTAGCACGTCTCGGGTAAGGTTGACCAAGCCATTTACCGTTTCCATCGTTATGGCGAGCTGCCGATCTGTCCATGCTTGTAGCACAGCCTGCCCGATCGTTGGGACAAACAAAGAGGAAGCTACACTGGCAGCATTCGATAGCCATTCTTTTATGCCTCTTGGACGCCTAGACTTAGAGAAGGGGATATTGTTAAGTGAAACAACTTGAGAAACAGGGCCAACCCAGTCGGTTGCCTTGACGGGGAGCCAGACATAACTTGGGCGATACACTAGGATAGCGGGGCGGCGAGGCATCCGGGTCTTTGGAACGGTTGCAGACTGTAGGAGCAAGCCCTGGAAGGAAAAGGCACCTTTGAGTCTCCTTTTTACTCAAGATCCCTTCACAAGACTGGCGGCTCTTCCCTGTAACGTTAAGAAATTCAAGCAAGACTCCCTTACTTAACTCGCCATTACCAGTTTCACAAGTAGCATTCGCCGCAACTGTGGTGTTGACAACCTTGACAGAGAGGTTAGCAAAAGAGAGGATCAGTGTGTCATTGGTGAGGGGGAAGGACTCGTTGAAGCAGAAGGCAGGTGGTGGAGACCTAGAGACAGGGTACGAGTGAAAAACACAGGAGAGGCGGGAGACCCAGCAGAGAATGGGGCCAGGGTCGGGGGATGATGCCACAGGCCCCAAAGACCACTCTCCTGCGCTACCACAGTTCCACTAAAAAGAAAAAGGCAGATTAGAAGGATTGCTATAGGAGAGCAAAGAACAGAGTTACCGATCCTCTTTTTGGGCAACCGCGGGGTGGTCAGTCCTACTATTATCGTCTTGTCGGTCGTCGCCATCATCAGCAGGGTCGGAGGCTTGGTCTAATGGTTCAGGTTGTATATTCGTTGGCGTTTCTGACAGCTGTTCCTTGGCTTCTTCAGGTGATGTCACGGTTCTCACCAGTCTTTCCGGAACCCACACTGGTTGACGTCCTGGTTCCTGGGGAAAAACACAAACAGAGCCTCTGGCCCAGCTGAGCACCGGGTCAGGGCCTTTCCACTGCCCCGACAGGACATCCTTCCAACGGACTAGACCTCTATGCGGAGGACTCGGGGTGGTGTGTTGCAGGGCAGGTGTCATTCCTTGTGAATTTTCGTTTAAAAAATTATATGTGAGCAAGGCTACAGACAGTCGAGCTTTTGGGGACAGGCCGTGGCCTATACCCTCTTTCTGTTTTTTAAGCAAGTCTTCGAGAGATCTGTGCGCTCTTTCAATGATTCCTTGCCCCTGAGGGTTATAGGGGATGCCATGTTTTAATTGGACATCCATGTTGTCACAAAATTTTTGGAAGGATTTACTAGTGTAGGCAGGCCCGTTATCCGTCTTTAACGTCTTTGGCTTACCCCAAGCTGCCCATGCAGCAAGGCAGTGTGCAATGACGTGGGAGACTCTTTCTCCTGGTTCAGCAGAGGCAAATAAAACTTGGGAGCATGTGTCCACCGACACATGTAAGTACTTGATCTTACCATACTCTGAATGATGAGTGACATCCATCTGCCAAGTATCCCCTGGGGTGAGACCCCTAGGGTTGACCCCAACCGAGGGGACTGCTCTCTGCTCTGCACAATTGTTGCAGGCTCGGACAATATCTCGAGCAGCTGCACGTGGTATGCTGAACCGCTTAGCTAGGGTACCTGCGTTGATGTGAAACTTGGCATGGAATTCTCGGGCTTGTTGATACGGTACCAGCGTCGGAAAGATGTGCAGCTGTCGAGTGGCTACATCTGCGCTATGGTTCCCCTGGGCCATAGGGCCAGGCAAACCTGTGTGGGCTCTAATATGGGTTATGTAAAAAGGGTGTTGCCTGGTCCATATAACCTCCTGTAGTTTGGCAAAGAACGTCCTTACTGTAGAGGAATGTTTAACAATGCCCACCGTTTCTAAAATTTGTACAGAGTTCACAACATAAGCAGAATCCGAGACGACATTTAAGGGCTCGGAAAGGCTTTCCAGGACTGCAATGATAACCTGCAGTTCTACCCATTGAGGCTTTTGTGGTTGGAAGAGCACTGTTTTAGGAGTGTCCCCCTCCACACAATACGCCCCTGTTCCAGAGCTGGAGCCGTCCGTGTATACGGTGGGGGGCGCCTGCTAGTGGCCTAGGAGAGGTTACTTTGGGAAAAATCACTGGGTGCCGGGTGACAAACTGCAAGAGAGGAGCCTTAGGGAACTGATTGTTAATGGGACCAAGAAATGTACACCGGAGAATGGCCCATTGATCTATGCATCCGGTGAGTATCTCAAGCTGCTGGGAAGAATAAGGCACCCTGAGATTTTTGGGCTGCTGACCGAAATGCTGCACAGCCCTTTTAATGCATTCTAGGGCCAAGTCTGCAACCGCTGTAGGATAGTGCTCTAGGACTTTTTTGGGGGAAACTCCAGGGTGGACCCAGAGCAGCGGCCCCCGCTGCCACAGTACCGCAGTGGGCTGTAATTCTGTCGGCAGCACGCAGGCTTCAAAAGGCTCATCAGGGTCTATTCTCTTCAATGCAGCGCCACCGAGCGCCTGTTCCACCTGGCATAGTGCTCGCCTTGCCTCTGGAGTGAAGCTTCGAGGTGAGTTTATATTAGAATCCCCCTTCAACAGGTCGAACAAAGGTGTTAGTTTGACATTGGGTATTTTTAGGTATGGACGGATCCAATTGATATCCCCCATGAGTTTTTGTAGATCATTGAGAGTGTGTATATTGTCTAGCCTGAGAGACACCTTTTGGGGGGAAACATGAGTGGGTGCGACTTTCGCCCCCAGGAAAGTGGTAATGTCAGTCATTTGGATTTTTTCAGGGGCAATCTCTAGGTTAGCTTCTCTAAGAGTAAGGACTAAATGTGACAAAACTGTTTTAAGAAGATCTGTGTCTCTATGGGCTAAGAGAATGTCATCCATATAATGGATGATTTTCACTTGAGGGAACTGCTGCCGAGTGCTAGCTAGCTTCGCAGCGACATACAGCTGGCACATGGTAGGACTATTAGCCATGCCTTGGGGCAGGACTGTCCATTCAAAGCGTTGACAGGGCTCCTCTTGATTACTAGAGGGCACAGTAAAGGCAAACTTAGGGGTGTCTTCAGGGTGGAGCGGAATAGAAAAGAAGCAATCTTTCAGATCTATGATGAAAATCGACCAGTGCTCCGGTAATGCCGAGAGGAGGGGCAGTCCCATCTGAACGGGCCCTAAAGGCTCCATACAATCGTTAATAGCTCTTAGATCATGTAGCAGTCTCCATTTACCAGATTTCTTTTTTATTACGAATATAGGGGTGTTCCACGGTGACGTGGAAGGGGCGATATGGCCCTTTTCTAGTTGTTCTGATACTAGGGCGTGCAACGCTGCAAGTTTTTCCTGTGGCAAGGGCCACTGAGGCACCCACACCGGAGCCTCGGTTTTCCATTTTAGTTTTATAGGTGTGGGTGGGAATCTCTCCTCAGTGGCCCTATGAAAAACCCAAGCCTCGTCTGTCAGACTTGGGGGCAGCTTGTATAGGCTCCGCACGTCCGTGCAATGAAGCTCCTAAACCCTTGCCGGGGGTATACCCCATTTCTTTTAGCAGTCGCTTAGAGGTTGGGGAGTAGCCGCTAATTAAAGTAACGTCCATTTGGGTCAGAATGTCTCTTCCCCACAAAGACACAGGCAGGGCTAATACATAAGGCTGGAAACTGCCTTGGTGTCCTTCTTCATCGGCCCAATGAAGGGCAGCTGCACTGAGCATGGGCGCTGAAATTTGGCCTATTCCTCTAATGGGCTCTTCCGCCCTGCTCGTTGGCCAGGTGGGGGGCCATTCTTGTTGTCTTATGATAGACCGATCGGCCCCTGTATCGAGCAGGCCCAAGAAAGATCTGCCTTGCACCTTAATGGTTAGCATAGGTCGAGACTCCAGGGACATATGGAGTCCCTCAAAAATCGCTCCACTGGATCCGAACCCTTTTTCCCCTCTCTGTCTGATTCTGCTTGGAAAGACTGCATGTAAGCTGGGTAAGAGCAGGAGCTGCGCCAGCTTATCACCTTCTGCAATGACTAAGGTGCCCCGCTGAGATTGAACCATAACTTGGGCACGGCCTGTGAAATCTGAATCTACAAGTCCTGGTATAACTGTTAATCCTTTCAGGGCCGTGGATGCTCTTCCCAATATGAGCCCTACAGTACCAGCCGGTAAGGGCCCCTTGAAGGAGGTCCCTACTAACTGGACACCCATGGAGGGGGTTAGTACGAGTCTGGAGGTGGCACAGAGGTCCAGTCCTGCTGAGCCGGGGGACGCACGAATTTGATCGGATCCTGTGTTGTCGAATGGCATGCAAGGGGGTCCGTCGAAAGGGCGGACCCCCTCTTCCCGTTTTTTGGAATCTGCTCGGGGCGGCCAGAGAGGCGTCTACCCTGCGCATCGAAAACCGATTTACAGTCTTCTGCGCGGTGGGGGCCTTTGTGGCAACGGCCACACGGCCTGGTTGCTGCACCTGGTTCGCCAAACCGTTGAGTGGCAGGGGGTTGACGTCTATTGGGACAATCTCTCTTAAAGTGCCCTGATTGGCCACAGCCATAGCACCCGTTAGACTTTGCCCCTAAGGTTCTCGGGCTTTTTGTAGCCACCTGTAGGGAGCTGGCTAGCATGGCAGCTAGACCTGCATTAGTTAAAGGGCTGCCAGCATCTCTACAGAGCCTGACCCACTCTGTCAAATTTTTTGCTCTGTTTTGTGCCAGGATAACTTTGCACTCCTTGTTGCACTGCTCAAAAATCATTTGCTTAACCACAGTCTCTGCTACTCCTGGATCTGAGAAGATTCTCTCAGCTGCGGTTTGCATCCTGGCTACAAAATCCGCAAATGGTTCTGTGGGGCCTTGGTGTATATTGCTGAGTGAGGCCTGAGCCTCTCCCTCACCTGTTAGCTTTTTCCAGGCACCCACAAAACAGCGGAAGATCTGGGCATAGACCTCTTGTGGGAAACCCGTTTGGTTCTGGGCATGGGCGCCTCTCCCCAACAGCATGTCAGCATTCCACCCGCCATGTCTCCCCGCCGCATTCCTTGCGGCCTGCTCTTCAGCTAACTCCTCAAACCATGCTTTCCAATCTATGAATCGGCCTGACGGCAAGCAAGCACGGGCTAGCTGAAAAATATCTGCGGGTGTATGATTTAGAGCAGAGAGGTTCTCGATCATGTTCAAGGTATAAGGGGCATTGGGGCCATACTGATGGACGGCCTGCCTCAATTCCCTCAATAGTTTGTAATCATATGATTCGTGCCGATTGCCACCTTGGGGATTGATAATAACCGGGTACATTTCTGAGACTGGCTGCGGCTCAAGTGGCTGGTAGCCACCCAGCATGCCAAAAGGTCTAAATGTTGTGAAAGGGTTCCATCTCCAGAAATGTCTCCCACCACTACCTAATGGCAAAGGGTCCTGAGGGCCTGTATACTCGGGCGGGGGGGTACGGCAAAGGTTGCCCCTCCCCTGACCGACCCATCGGGGTTTCCGGGTCTGGCAGCAAAGGATAATTACATTTACTGGGCATGGCCACTAGAGGGAGCTCTCGGCAAGGTCCTTTGGTGGGACCGCCCAAGGCGTCAGTTGGGAGCTGGGGTGTCCCTGGGGGTGCAGCGGTAGACATTGGCAGGGCGGAAGGCCGCACGGGTGTGGCGGGAGGCTCCTCCCACTCAATTAGCGGGGATGCTTCCGCCTTCTCGTCAGTATCGCTATCTGACTCTGAGTCAGAGTCACTGGACTCCGGCGGTTTGCCCTTACAGGAGCCGTCCGCTGACGAAACTGACTGGGTTTCTTGGAGCGCGCACCGTGCTTCTTGCAAGACAGAGGACGGGCTTAGGCCGGTAGCCGATTCTAGTTCAAGGACCGCACGGACGGTCTCCCATATGGGTACTAGAATCGGGTCCATACACACGCCCGTCTGGCGCGCTCGGTCTATGTCGCGACCGAGCTTCATCCAAGAGGGTAGGCTAAGGCTGCCGGTGCAGGCAAACCAAGGGGCAAAAGTATCAACATCATCAAGAAAACGCTGAAGGGAGCTTTTCCTGACCGAGATACCCCGTTGTTTCAAAAGGTTCTTTAAGGGAGCTAAGAGAGGTGAACTTCCGGACTGCCCCATGATTGCAGTCGGCACTATACTTCAGTCACTCGGAGAGCTCTTCCGAGTCCCCCGGGGTCACCTGAAAACCCACGGGCCCTAACTATCATGTAATAAGACGCACTCACCTTCTCGCGTTGATCAGGCGCGGGAAGTCCGCCGTAAGCTCGACGCGCAGCGCTGCTCTCCTCACAGAGGGACCGTCGAGAGCGAGGCAGGAGGAGGAGCTTCCCCGTACGGGCCACCACTTGTCCGGCGCTGCCCCGCTCGGTCCCCGGTTCCCGGCCGGCGAGGGGAAACAGGGAAGGAGAGAGAGAGATGCAGACTGCGCGAACTAACCTGGTCATGAATCACGACTCGAACCACACGGCAGTTGTGAAAGCAAGCCCTTTACTACAGCTAGATGAACATTCTGTGTTACTGGTTCCCACACGGGGCACGGCGCCTCGTGGGAGAGCAGCCTCGATGTGGCCGTCAGGCACGGCTCCTTGTGGGCTGTCTCACCCTACCCCGTCCGGGTAAGACCTTTTATACACAATTAACAACCAATAAGCTTCTAGGCTAGTATCGCGTATACAGGATTTCGATTGGTAGGAGCGGGTGGCGGATACATGCGTCACTATGCGGAAACAGGATGCAGGCGCCATCTTGGCTCACTCGATGGGCGGGGGTAACTCTAGAGCAGGCTGCAGCGCATACGCTAGGCCCGATTCGGGAGGCGGCTTTCCATACATGACCACAGAAAACTTCTGTTCTGTCAAACTGCTGACATTGTGGAGCTGTTTGTTGTAGCAGTTAGTTGGCTAACACACTTGGAGATCTGGAAAAGGAGGAAAATGGTCAGAGCCTGTGAAAAGTGTATCTCATTTGATGATTTCAGGATCTTTAGTGATTCACACCAAATTAGCTGACGGCAGACAACATAAAGCCTGGTTGGCTCTGCAGTGAACTGTAGGACGATCAGATACCACTTAAGCCATGTTTCCTGTGACAAATACAGATTTCTGTATTGAGAAAGGGGCCTAGTATAGGTCAACCTGATTGGAGAAGGGTGGTGAGGGGATTTGTGGGCGCTCAGGTGGCACACTGTTTTTACTTATACTGTAGGTTTATTTGGAAAGGATCAGATGGCTTGTCCCTCCCCCACCAAGGACTCTTGGGGACTCGGGGTAAGAAATACCGTATTTCTATTATGAAGAGCACTTATGACTCTGTAGTATAATTATTATTTTACATGGCTCCCTACCCCATCAGTGAGCTCCCAGAAAGAAAGGATGCTGTTCTCTGTTCCTCTAGTCATCTTTTTAAGCAAGAACCCTACAGCCAACAGACTTTCATGAAAGTAATTTAATAAATTCATCAGGCCAATTCCTGAAATGGACACCATATAAAAACCAGAATGGAGACAACTGACGGTGGAGAAAAAGTTGGAAGAGGACAGAACAGAGAAAGAAAGGGGCATTTCCAATTCCATTGCAATTGACAAGGCCTAGATTACAAGAAAAGCAGGAAGACTTGGGAGGCCAGAGAGCTGCAGGGTCTACAGGGCCAGTTCTTCATTAGACTGACGTACCCTTAGAAGGAAGAAAGGCCATTCGCCAGCCGACCAGAGCTTCAGGAACTCTCCCTCAAGACCTCCCACATCCTTTTGCTCTGATTCTCCAGCCAACTTCAGGTCTAGAATGTGGTTTCCTGAACATGGGCCTCTCCACCAGCAAGGGAGTGTCCACAGCAGACAACGAGGCAAGATCTTGGCAAGATGTTCTGTCCCCCAGCAAAGGATAAACTGTCCTAGGACACGTCAGTCTGGGAGGTATTTAGGAAGATAAGCAAAACCGTCCCCCTGCCCTGCCTGGCTCGTCTTCCCTGGCCATCCTAACACGTCTCAAACTCATTCAGGGGCTGCTACCATGGAAGTCAAAGCACCCAAAAAATGCCACTGCACTCTTGGGAGCAGTGGCTCCCCCAAAATTCATGTCCACCCAGAACCTCAGAATGTGCCCTTATTTGGAAATAGGGATTTTGCAGATGTAATTGGTCAGGATGAGGTCACAGTGTAAGAGAGCAGGCCCTCAATCCAATGGCCGGCGTCCTCCTAAGAGGAGGGGACGACAAACAGGGTGGAAGGCCACACGAAGACAGGCAGAGACTGGGGTGAAGCAGCCACAGCCAAGGAACGCCAAGGATGGCCGGCCCCCACCGGATGCAAGAAGCAAGGCAGGAGGCTTTCCTAGAGCTCCCCAGTGTTGATGTCGGCCTTCTAGACTCCAGGACAGCGAGAGAACACACTTCTGTTGTTCTAAACCACCCAATTTGTGGTCATTTGTTACAGTGGCCCTAAGAAGCCAATACAGCCATGAACTGGTGATAAAATAAATTTAAGGCCCCCCAGTATACATTTTGTTGAATCATACTGACTATGATCATAGACCACAATAACTACGGGGGAAAGCTTAAAAGAGAAGACACTGCTTTTAAGCACTTATTAGGAAGGATGCACCTCGGGAAATGACTGCCTTGCCGTGCTTCAGTTTTCTCGTGTTCACTATGGGGATGGTGGGGTGGAAGGGCTGTGACCAATATAAAGGTTTCTAGAACTTATTGCATATTCCCCAAATTTTTGTTTCCCTTCAGTGTTATACAGTTTTTAAAAAAAAAAAAAATGGGGGGGAAATATTATTTTGATTTAGCAGCATAATACTGCACAAGCAGAACATAGTTTAAAAGCCTGGGATTCAGATGCTTGAGCTCAGGACTGAGAAAGCAGACTCCAGCCAAGACAGGAGTCCACCACCAAGCAGGGGGGGGCGCAGGTGGGAAAACAGCAGAGTAAAGGCCTTTCTTGTCAAGCCATCAAGTGCAGACTCTGGAGATGACATGAAAATACCCTGTTCATCTCCATATATAAGCTCTAGCGATATGATTTAGAGTTTGAGATAAAGACACACCTCAGCCCAGCTGGCAAAAAGGATTCCCTAGCAGCAATATTCACAATAGCCAGAAGGTGGAAGCAACCCAAGTGTCCATCAACAGATGAGCGATCAACAAAATGTGGTACAAACACACAATGGAATATTATTAAGCCAGAAAAAGGAATGAAGCCCTGATACACACAACAACATGGATTGTAAGAAAGGGTTAAGTTTAGCTTTCACATAAAGGCAACGTGAAGTAGGAAAAATGGAAACTAAACAGAACGGGCTCAAACGGGCTCTGTGGTTAAAGGGAAGGAGAGAGCCCTTAACGTAAGCTCAGAGTTGGTGTTAGCTGTAATCAAAGGCGGGAACTGTCGGTGGGAAATCTAAACTGGGTGAGCTCTCTCGGATAGGCTGTACAATTTAAAATCCCAAAGGCAGACTAGTTAGCTCTCTCGGATAGGCTGTACCCTCTGGAGTATCCAGCCAATGGAGAAACGGGAGGGACTTGAGTGTTACACTTAGGATATAAAATGTTGTGTTCTATTGTTCGGCATGCCTGCCACGTTTCTTTGGTGGTGCGCCCACTCTTGCAAGATCGTGAATAAATTCTTTTCTCCTCTGCAATCGGGTGAGCATTTTTAGGTATAGTGCTTATTTCTAACAATGATACACGTGACAACACGGATAAACCCTGAAGACATCATGTTGAGTGAAATAAAGTCAGACACAAAAGGACAGATATATGATCTCGCTTATACAAAATACTTAGAACAAAGAAATTTCACAGACAGAGAGTAAATTACAAGTTACCAGGGGCCAGGGCAGAGGGAGTAATTGCTTATTGGATACAGAGTTTCTGTTTGAGGTGTTGAAAAAGTTGGAGTTACAAATGTTGGTGATCTAAATTATCAGCAATATTGTGAACATAATTAATACCACCCAATTATACATGGGAAAGTGGTTAAAAAGGATAATTTTGAGTTGTATACATGCTACTACAATAAAAAGTTAAAAATAAAAAAGGATTCTCTAGAGCAGCTCTGTCCAACAGAAATACAATGAGAACCAAATACATAATTCAAAATTTTCTAGCAGTCACATTTTAACAAGTAAAAAGAAACAGATGAAATTAACTTCAATATACTTTTCTTAACCCAATATATCCAAAATACTATCATTTCAACATGCAATGAATATAAAGAGATTAGAAATGAGGAATTTCACCTTCCTGTACTTGTATGAAGTCTCTGAAATTCCATGGGTGTTCTACTCTAAGGGCCCAGCTCAACTGGGACTTGCCATGCTTTAAGTGCTCAACTGGGACTCGCCATGCTTTAAGTGCTCAACTGCCCTGAGTCGTGGGCTTCCACAAGCCCCTCGTGGGGATCTGGAAGGATCCAGGCATGGAAGACCCCAACACCTCCTGCAGGGAACCACGAGGCTCCCTCTGGCCCCATTGCTCTCCAGCTGCTCTCCCAGCAGCCCCCAGGAACTGCCCTCCCCACATGCAGATTATTCTTGCCCTTTGTCAAGCCTCCCTCCTGCTCTTCTCCTACTCAAATCCCAATCCTTCTTCCAAGAGCCCCCTGACCAGGGCCAGCCCATCCCCAGCTGGAAGCAGAGTTCCCCTTCTGACGGACCTCTGTACTTCCTCTCTTCTTCCGGTGACACTGATTAAAACTAAAAGTAGACTGTGGTTATTTGCTCCTGCTGCATCTCCCCTCGGCTGGGTTCCTTCAGGGCCCGAATGGCATCTGCGCCCACTGTGCCCTAGCCCACTCGGGGCTAGGAGCCTGGCCCAGGTGGCCAGCACACCCGCGAGACAAATCACCCCCCATCAATGTGCAGTGGAGCCCGCCCCCCAGCTCCAGGTCTAGGCAGCTCTAGAGCTTTTCTTAGCTGCTGCTGGTCTCGACAGAATATGCCAGAGAGCAGGTGTGCAGATCGGGGCTTGCGAGACGGGATCCGAGGGGAATCGGGCACGGGACGCCCTGCGATATGATGGACCCAGTGCTTCCTCTTTGGCAATGGGGCCCGACAGGTGCTCGGGATCTGTTCACCAACGTGATCGGAAACGGGGGCTGGTTGCCTGGGAAAGGCATCCTGGACAGTGGGGAACCAGTGCAGGCCGGAGGCCCAGCCAGGAGACCCTGAAGTCGGTCCTGGGCCTTCAGCCGGCCACGGCCTTCCCTACAGGCCTCACCCCCACCCCACACGCGCACAGCTCGGGCCGGCTGGGCAGCCACCAGGGAGAAGTCCGGCCGCTGCGTTCATTCATCCCTAAGAGGAACCAGAAAAGCGGGCATTCGCAAATACACTGACAGAAAGCAGACCTGTGTCATCTGGGACTGGAGTGGGAGAGGGGACATCGGGGGTGATGGAAAAGTTCTAAAACCAAACTGTTGTGACGGCCACACAACAGTACACGTTAACTAAAACTCACTGAACTGTACTAAAACAGGTAAACTTTTAAGGTATGTAAATTACACTCAACAAAGCTGTTTAAAAAAATACACAAACACATGGAGACTCCTAAGTACTTCCTTTATGGTAGGAAGAAAAAAAAATTCAAGATTCCAAGTCATAGTAAATGGAGGGAGAAGAAAAAGAAAAAAATCATAGGACACGGTGCTGTCCTTAGCTTCACCGTCATCTCACGCACACTGAGCTGTTGGATGCGTCTGCGTATTTTGATCCATAAAATTCACTCTGGAGATGACTTGTGTGATGGCTGGGAACCATGCAACCCCAAAAACCATGTGCTTAAACTTATTCCGTTCCTGTGGCTGTGAACCCATTGTAAATGGGTTTTGATGCGGCTATTCACTTAAGCTGTGGCCTGAATGAATGAAAATGGGTCTTAATCCTAATACTGAAGGCCTTATAGGGAAGGCCACAGAAGGAGAAGGCCATAGGGAGCAGCCAGAAGCTGGAAGTCACCAGAACCCAGAAGAGAAAGGAGATGCCACAATGTGCACTGCCAATTCCCAAGCTAAGGGCCAAGGATGGCCAGCAGCCAGCCCCAGAAGACCACAGTCTTCTGGGAAAAGGCGTCACCTTGATGATGCCGATGATGCCTTGATTTGGGATTTCTCTTAGCCCCAAAACCATGAGCCAATAAACTCCTGTTGTTTAAGCCAAACCAATTTATGGTGTTTGCTTTGGCAGCCAGGAAACCAAAACAGGGGGAACTTAGAAGACCAGGTAGAAGAAGGGCATCTGGGAGCTACTGGATGGCCGTTCTCTGTTGGTGTTGGCATTTAGCGGGGACCCCACTGGCAGCCTCTAGCAGAGATCGCAGCCTTGACCAGATGGGGGAGTGAGGCCTTCACTGCCCTGAATCTTTGCTCATCCCACTGTTCTAAAATGGGTGAATTTTATGGTAGTGTACATCATACTGCAAGAAAGCCACCAAAAAATATATATCCACATACATCGAGACTCCATGAAGTACTTCATTCACAGTGGAAAGAAACAATTTCAGGATTCTAAGTCATATGAAACACTTAGGAGAAGAAAAAGAAAAACATTAAGCTATTAGACTCATCTGGCTATTTGGATCCATAAATTTCAAGTCATGGCTTATCAATGCCCCAGAATGTCTTGTCAATGTCTGGCCACATGTTGAAATGTTCCCAAAACTCATTATGTTCAATGCTCTGTATTTATTTATCACCTTACTTTCTATCAGCGTGCCTCATTCTACAGTCACAACCCACTAGTGAGCAGTGAAATCAACTGAGTAGGTTCTGACCAACATTTCCTTAAAAATAGATAATGTGAAAGCATTTCACACCTGGTAAGGCTAGTACAGGAACTGCCATGTCATGAAACATGTAGTGGTTGTGCGTGTGGTATAAAATACTGTCCCTGCTTCTTGGGGACAGTCAGTGGTATTAGAAAGGCACTGCTCCAGGACATAGCTGTATGTGAATGATACATTCACGTACAGCACAAAAGTGCTTCCTTACAACCTGGACAGTTTTGCAAGACACAACTAAAACTGCACGGCCAAACACCAGCAACGTAGCAAACCCAGGCACCAGGCTTGACCAAACTGAGACCATCTCTTGGAATTGGCCCCATAATTTTACATGGGGGGACTGAGCTCAGGGACACACACCTAAGAAGTGGTGAACCTGGGCTGCAGATGCAGGCACTCAGGGACCCTGAAGCCCCTGCTGGTAACCAGCCTGCTCCCTGCTCTTCCACACCGACCTGGGGAAGGTGGGAGGAGCAAAAACTAAAGGGTGTCAGGAGTCGATCTGTCAGGAAGCACCATCCCTGAGAATCACGCCATAATAAAGGTGATTCATTATGGTGATAAGAAAAGGCTAAATACGCACCATATTCCTTTCTTTTTTTCAATCTCCCTTACTTTCCTAACAGATTTCTAATGGTGATTACTCTGATGAGAACACAGGAAAATTAGCGACTGCTGTTTAGTTTTAATATTGCCAAAATGGTAGGTGGGAGTCTTAATGCAGTCCCTTAAAAATAAAAATAAAATATTAGAATATTTTGGATCTTCCTTTACTCCAGGATGCAACAGACAGGAAAGAATATTTAGAAATTAAAAGGGGAGGTTTTGAGGAAGGATTTGGGGGGGTGGGGGGAAGATAGCAACAACTGATGGGAAAAGTAGATTTGACTGGAAGGGGAGAGGCGAGGTGGAACAACAGAGGGGGTGCCGCCTGGCCTGGGCCTGCAGAGGCTACCCCGGGCATGGGGCGGGGTGTTGAGTGGCAGATGGCAGCACACATGACAGTCCTTGGGCTCCGAGTCACAACTGAAGCTATTCGAATACTGCCCCGACAGGGTTGTCCCCTGTACAGACTTCCAGGGGTAAGAGCAAAAGGATTTCTCTCCTATGTTTTTGGCAGTCATGACCTACCACTGCTCCCCCACCCCAAAAAATGATTTGTTGCTTGATTTGTTTCCTTTTGGGCATTTGTGTTCCACTGTTTATAGATGCATCTTTGCATAGAGCACCAACTGAATCCATGCAATAAAGCACAAGGGGGAAACGTAGCCACATCAAGACATTGAGTCATCCAACAGGGCAGGAGGACAGGACACATGAGCTGTGTTGGGTTGGTCCCCGGTGGACAGGGGACCCGCCCTTGCCAGTGCTGGTGGGTGAGGGCACATGAGGCAAAAAAGGAGAAGCCACTTCTAGAAGAGCATGGGGCGCCCTGACAGAAGACGGGCTGAGGTTTGCAGGTGGCATGCAGTGGCTGAGGTAAGTGGAGCAGGGCGTGCCCACAGCAGATGGGCTTTCTCGAAAGATCCCTCTGGCTGCAGAGAAAGTAGACAGCAGGGAGGAGCCGGCACGTGGAGGCCCCTGGTGGAGCACAGGCAGGAGGCGAAAAGGCCTTGGCTGGGTCTGACGGGGGAGCGGCGACAAGGGGCCAGCTGGTGACACTGTCGTGAAGATGATCCCAGGACCCTGACCAAGAGTGAGGTGGTGCAGCAGCAAACTCAGATGCACACGCACCCAAACCATGACAGGAGTCCTGGCACACACTTTGGAACCGTTTCTGCCCACTCCTGCTACCCTGAGTTTGCCCTCTTGCTGACCTCTGAAGGCCTTCAGGTTGAGTTCTTCTGTAGTGTCTCTGCACTAGCACATGCACATCAACCCCGTAGCTCATTATTTGTGCAAAGATTTCTATACCACGAGGCTCCCCTGCCGTTCTCCAAGGAGGCAGGCCCAGGGCCAGCTGTGGCCTTGAGCACAGCATCCCCAGCAAGGACCCACTTGCTGGGGTGGGAACATATGAACAACTGAGGCAGTCTAGGGGTTAACAGGCTGGACCCAGGACTTCCTGTAATGTAGGAAGCCACCCCAAAAAATAACAGCCCACTATTACAGAGACTCTGTCATTTTGAGCAGTATCAAGTCACAAGCATCATCAAGAGAGCTTAAGAGTGAGAATGTGGGCCCCAACACTTGATTCACAACATCTAGAAGACAGAGCTGTCCACTGCCCCATAAGGTGGCTTTGTTGTGAGCCCCCAACCCCACTCTGTCCAGCCCAGCAAGACTCCAAGGAGCTCCTTGCTAATAACTCAAGGACCTGAACTGAGGGTGTCTTAGAAAGACTCTATTCACCTCCTCATAACAAAAAGGAAATTGAGGTCAAAGCAAGTAAGTGGTCTGCTCAAAAGCACATGGCTAGCTGCTCGCTGAACCCCAATTTGCAAAGAACATGTCCCCTTCCCTTAAAAACAAATTATACTCTGAGAAATAGAAGGCCCACACAAATACACCCAACTGATTTTTGACAAAGTTACAAAAGCAATTCAATAAAGGAAGAAGAGCCTTTTCAACAAATGATGCTACACCAATTGGACATCCATAGCCAAACCAACAAGCCTCAACCTAAATCTCACACTTCCTATAAAAATTAACCCAAAATGAGGTTAAAGCATGGGAACGTATAACACAGTGAATCTTGGGGTGGACAATATCTGTGCTTAACTGTACAAATATTAAAAAGTTCTTTCATGAGCTAGAACAAATGTACGACACTATTGCAGGGAGTTAATAACAGAGGGATATGTGGGGAAAATGTACCTATTGCAAACTATGGAATATAGTTAACAGTAATATTTTAACATTTTTTCATCAACAGTAACAAATGTATTACACCACTATTTATGGGGGCAAAAGGATTTGGTTTTCTTTTTTATTTTTATTTCTTTTCTGGAGTAATGAAAATGTTCTAAAATTGCACAACTATGTATGCACAACTATGTGATGATACTGTGAGCCAGTGATTGTATACTTTGGATGGGTTGTATGGTGCGTGAATATATCTCAATAGAATTGCACTTAAAAAAAAATCAACCCAAAATGGATCAAGGGCTTAAATGTGAAACATAAAACTATAAAATATTTAGAAAAAGAACACAGGAGAAAATCTTCAGGATTTATAACTAGGCAAAGAGTTCTTAGACTTGAAACCAAAAGCGCAATTGATAAAAGGAAAAAATGTTAAGCTGGACCTCATCAAAATTTAAAACTTTTGCTCTGCAGAAAACACTGTTAAAAGGATGAAAAAGCAAGGACTACCAACTGGGAGAATATATTTGCAAACCACATATCTGATAAAGACTAGCGTCTAGAATATATGAAGCGCTCTCCAAAACTCAACAGTGAAAACAAAATCTAATTAGAAAAATAGGCAAAAGACAAGAGATATCTCTCCAACAAAGGTACACAGATGGCAGACAGGCACTTGAAATGATGTCCAACATTAGTAGCTACTAGAGAAATGTAAATTAAAACCACAATGAGACATCACTTCACATCTATCAGAATGGCTAAAATAATAAAACTGAAAACAGAGATGTGAACAGATACTTGTACGCCAATGTTCATAGCAGCATTACTTGCAATAACCAAAAAGTAGAAACAACCCAAGCGTCCATCAGCAGATGAATGGATCAACCAAATGTGGTCTAGCCATACAATGGAATATAATTCAGTCCTAAAAAGGAATGATGCTCTGAAATAAGGTACAATATGGATGAACCTTGAAGACATCATATTGAGTGAGAGAAGACAGGCACAGAAGGACAAATATTGTATGATTTCACTGATAGGAAACACCTAGGATAGACAAACTCATAGAGATAAAGTAGATTATAGAGAGGGAGGGAGAAAGAGAGGGGAGAGGGGGTTGGGAAGGAGGGAAGGAGAGGTGGGTGAACCCAATTCCAAAAACCTACATATTGTGCAATTTCATTTATATAACATCATTGACATGACAAAATTACACAAATGGAGAACAGATTAGTGGTCACCAGGGATTAAGGAGAGGGTGGGGGCTGGAGGGAAGTGGGTGCAGCTATCACAGGGCAGCATGAGGGATCCTTGGGGTGAAGGACAAGCTTTGTGTCTTGACCATATCAATGTCAATATCCTGGCTGCGACACTGTATACAGTTGTACAAGGTATTACCACAGGGGGAAGCTGGGTAAAGGGTATTTGAGATCTCCGTATTATCTCTTACAACTGAATATAAATCTATAATTACCTCAAAATAAAAAGTTTAACTTAAAACAACCAGACAAGTTATATGAGAGCCAGAACAACAACAAAAAAAGCACCTTTTTTCAACTTCCGTGTCCACCTGTGACTAAAATTTGTTGGGCTAGGAATTCTTTCAGCATATGTTCATTCTAAATTGATATTGGCAACTTTATTGGAGTATTAGGCTTTTTTTTTTTTAACTCTTACTGATTTGTAAGTATTCTTTTCTTATTAAAGATATTTTAATATTATTTACTGCTATATAAGTTTCAAATATTTCCCCAAATATTTAATGGACCATTTTACTTTCTCCATCTTTTTGTTAAGATGTGAAAAAGTTAAATGTTTATATAGAAAAAAAATCTAAATTAGTTCACCTTTTTCTACCTTTGCTTGTGTGTTTGGAAAAATCATTGCATATTGCAAGATCAGATAATAGTCACTCATATTTGCATCTAGTTCTTAAATTTTTTCAATATTTAATTTCCTAACCATCTCACAAGTAACTTGTTGTTTCTGTGAGCTAGAAATATTATTTTCCAAAATATCTCATTGTCTAAGATAGTCTTCCTTAGCTTATTATGTTAAATGAAATGCTTAAACCTGTACCCTCTGTAACTGGATCATTTATTGGTACTTTTGATAATATTGAGACTGAAACTGTTCATAGGTTTTGACATGAATTAAGTACTACATCATTATAATTATTGCTTTTTTGTTTTTTTGTTTTTTTTAACATTTTTTATTGTGAAATATAACATACTACATAAAAGAGAGACCTTTCAAAGTACGATTTAACAAGAAGTTAGAGAGCAAATTTCAAAGAATGTTATGGGTTACAGTTCCACCATTTCAAGTATTTCCTTCTAGCTGTTCTAATACTCTAGAGACTATATATATGTATATATATATATATATATATATGTTTTGTTTTGTTTTGTTTTTATAAGATTCAGTATTCATAATCCTTTGTTAGATACTATCTTGTCTGTTGCTACTCCTTCCTCTAGTTTGATCACTGTCTCAATCATCAAGGATATCTGGGCAGTGACCACCTTAACTTGCTCTTATTGAAAAGGAGTGTTGACATGGCGAAGGGTGATGCATCTGGTTGATGTTCTTCAAGAGGCTGCCTCTGGGTTTTGGGACAGGAACGCTCTGGAGAATTTAAGTTTCTGAAAAATAGACTGAGTGAAGCCTTATAGAGTCTCAGATAGGGACTTTGGTATTCTTTAGGATTTTCAGGACTCATACAATCTCCATGCCATTGATTGGGGCTTGGCATACTGTGGCCATTCGGAATATCTGGCTGAATCTTACATAAGAGTAACCCCCAGGTTAGCCTCTCAACTCTATCTGAAATCTCTCAGCCACTGAAACCTGATTTTGTTCCCTTTCTTTACCCCCTTTTGATCAAGAAGGCACTCTATCCCTTGATGCCCAGGCCAGGCTCATCCCTGGGAGTTGTGTCCCACATTGCCAGGGAGACTCACTCTCCTGGGAGTCATGTCCCACATATGGGGAATTATTGCTTTTTTATATTACTTTTAATGTATGGTGGTGCAAGTCCTGTGTTACATATATATTTTTAACAATTTCATGGGTATTTTTCAACCATTTGTTTTTTTCTAAATAATATGTGCAAAAGGTAATAGTTAAGATTGGGTGTATAACATCTCTCCAAAGAAGATACACAAATGGCCAGAAAGCACATGAAAAGATGTTTAACATCATTAGCCATTAGGGAAATGCAAATCAAAACCACAATGAGATATCATTACACACCCATTAGAATGGCTGCTATTTAAAAAAAAAAATGAAAAATAACAAGTGTTGGAGAGGATGGGGAGAAATAGGAACACTCATTTACTGCTGGCGGCAATTTCAAATGGTGCAGCGGTTGTGGAAGACAGTTTGGTGGTTCCTCAGAAAGCTAAGTATAGAACTGCTGTATGATCTGGCAATTCAGCTACTAGATATATACCCAGAAGAACTGAAAACAGGGACTTGAACACCGATATTTGCTCAATGCTGTTCATAGCAGCATTATTCACAATTGCCAAAAGATAGAAGCAACCCAAGAGTTCATTAACTGATGAATGGGTAAATTATATGTGGTGTATACATACAATGGAATATTATTCAGCCATAAAAAGGAATGGAGTCCTGATACATGCAATGACATGGATAAACCTTGAAGACATCATGTTGAGGGAAATAAACCAGCCCCAAAAGGACAGATATTGTTTGATCTCAC
Organism: Choloepus didactylus; assembly: GCF_015220235.1. NCBI lineage: Eukaryota > Metazoa > Chordata > Mammalia > Pilosa > Megalonychidae > Choloepus > Choloepus didactylus. The sequence goes on from NC_051334.1 coordinate 169,995,417, forward strand.
TGGTTGGAAACAATTAGAATAAGCAAACTCATACAGTCAGAATCTAGAACATAGGATACCAGGGGATGGGGTGGGGATAGGGAATGGGAAGTTAAGGCTTAAAATCTACAGGGTTCCTATCTGGAATGAGAAAAATGTTTTGGTAATGGATGGTGGTTATGGTAGCACAACATTGTGAATGCAATTAACAGCCCTGAAATATATATCTGAATATGATTAAAAGGGGAAATGTTAGATTATATATATGGTATGGTATAAAAAAATTTTTAAATAGCCATGAAACTACACTACACAAACAGTGAACCTTAAGTGAAACCATGGTCTTTAGTTAATAGTACAATTATAAAAATGTGCTATCATCAATCATAACAAATGTTCCACACCAATGCAAGGTGTTGGTGGGGTGGTGTATGGGAATCCTGTATTTTATGCATGATTGTCCTGTAAAACCACAACTTCTCTAATAAAGACAATATGTTTTTTTAAAAATATTGTAAATATAGATTATCAGATTAAGCTTAAAAACTTGTAACTGCATACTACTATTTAAAAGTCACAAACAAGAAAGGTGACCCTCAAATCGATATATAGATATTAATAATTTTGTATCTTTCTGAATAGGCAGTTAAAACAAATAGTGATTATAAAATAATTATAGAAAAAATAATGCATCATGAAAAAACTCTCAAGAATATGTTGATCTTACAGTGCTCAAGAATGTGCTGAAAAATTCTCACCTGAGTTACAAAAGCATATATTCGAATAATGGCAGGAAAGTTCATTGTTTCAAGTTAGAAAGACTTAGTATAATTAAAAGACCAGTCATTTTTAAATTATTCTCTACATTTAATTTAATCTCAATCAAAATCCCAATAGATTTTTTGTAACTTAAAAAAAAAAAAGAAAAATAAATGATTGAATATACCCATGAAATTGTTAACAAAAATATGTAACATAGGACTTTCATGCATTATTTTGATTTTTGTAATTCCTTGCAGTGTGTGTGTGTGTGTCTGTGTGGGCTCATAAGTTTGTTTATACTTCTCTCTGAATAAATACACTGTTTTCTTTATTCTTCTTTCTGTAGAATTCTAGAAGGCAATCGACAGTTTTTCTACTGACGGTCACTTTTATTTTTATTTTTTTGAAGAATACACTTTAATCCGCTGTCTTCACTGGTGATCATAATTAATATATTTTTATTTTTCAACATGTTTAAATTTCCTCACTCTTCCTATTTCTTAGTTATTGCTGATATTCTTTAGGATTTTGCACTGGAATTCTAATTAGGCTATCATTTCTATGGATTTTCAGGAATTATTGTGACATCGTTATTCAGTTTTAGAACAGTATGAATGAAATTCATGTCGACTTTATTCTGTTACAGGTTTTGGTATTTGCAACAAGTCTTTCCTACTTTGACTTTCATATTCTTGACTTTTATTTTTATTTATTAGTAGGGTTGTTAGTGTAATTTATTTTTCATGGATGATGTACTAACCAATCTGTTACATGTTCTGTAATTTGCTTTTGGTTGTTTCCTTTCCTGAATTATAACTTGGATAGGCAGCGAATCATTGGGCCAGGAACTTTTTTCCTCCACAATTTATTAATATGGGTCTAATGTCTCTGGTACTTAATATGGTGGGAAGAGATTTGGACCTATCTGACTTCTGTTCTTTGGTGCACTTTGTTTTTCTGACTAGATTCCTGTCAACATTAGAACAGAAACATTTTTTTAAATTCAATTTTATTGAGATATATTCACATACCATGCAGTCATAAAAGAGTACATTCAGTTGTTCACAGTACCATTATATAGTTGTGCTTTCATCACCAAAGTTAATTTTTGAACATTTTCTTTATCACACACACAAAAATAATAAGTAAAACTTAAAGTGAAAAAAAAACAACTAAAGTAAAAAAGAACACTGGGTGCCTTTTTTTTTTTTTGCCCCCATTTTTCTACTCATCCATCCATACACTGGACAAAGGGGAGTGTGGTCCATATGGCTTTCCCAATCCCATTGTCACCCCTCATAAGCTACATTTTTATACAATCGTCTTCAAGATTCATGGGTTCTGGGTTGTAGTTTGATAGTTTCAGGTATTTACTGCTAGCTACTCCAATTCATTAGAACCTGAAAAGTGTTGTCTATGTTGTGCGTAAGAGTGCCCACCAGAGTGACCTCTTGGCTCCTTTTGGATCTCTCAGCCACTGAAGCTTGTTTCATTTCCTTTCACATCCCCCTTGTGGTCAAGAAGACGTTCTCCATCCCATGATGCCGGGTCTAGATTCCTCCCCGGGAGTCATATTCCACGTTGCCAGGGAGATTCACTCCCCTGGGTATCAGAGCCCACGTAATGGGGAGGGCAGTGATTTCACCTGCCAAGTTGGCTTAGCTAGAGAGAGAGGGCCACATTAGAACAGAAACATTTTGTTAGGAGAGGTGGAGGTGTGGGGTCTTGGGACCAATTTGCCCTGAGTCAAATAAGCCCCTACAACCTCCACGCCATTCTGAATTCCAACGCAGGAACACGTACAATATCCACACCAGCCTTCTCTTCTCTGACCTTCTCATTTCCCTCTTTTTTAACAATATAAATTTATTTGCCATAGCCTTCTCTCTTGAGGGAGAGTTTCTAAACTTTGGCCTTGATTCAATATTAAACTTTGTGGCATTGTTCATTCTGTTTTTTATTTGCGTCTTACAATCCCAGAATGGAAGTAGGAAGAGTGGAGGAAGGGGGAAGGGGGCATTGGAAGAGCACGAGGCCTCTCCAAAGCCAGCTTTCTCACAGCGTTTCCACCTAGTTCCATAAATGTTGCCAAGTCTATGAACCAGAGATAATACGAGTCAGCAGGGTTATTTGATTTATGACTGATTATGGGAATTCCCAGAATTGAATTAAACTAAAGGCCAGCCAGCTAGCTTCCCAGAGTACCAGCCTCAGAGAAATAAAATATCATTAGATTAAAGTGATCAGCTAATTCTGTTTTTTTGCACATTACTTCTTTTTTTTTTTTTTTACTTTTTTTTTTTTAATCATCATTTTATTGAGATATATTCACATACCACGCAGTCATACAAAACAAATTGTACTTTCGATTGTTTACAGTACCATTACATAGTTGTACGTTCATCACCTAAATCAATCCCTGACCCCTTCATTAGCACACACACAAAAATAACAAGAATAATAATTAGAGTGAAAAAGAGCAATTGAAGTAAAAAAGAACACTAGGTACCTTTGTCTGTTTGTTTGCTTCCCCTACTTTTCTACACATCCATCCATAAACTAGACAAAGTGGAGTTTGGTCCTTATGGCATTCCCAATCCCACTGTCACCCCTCATAAGCTACATTTTTATACAACTGTCTTCGAGATTCATGGGTTCTGGGTTGTAGTTTAATAGTTTCAGGTATCCACCACCAGCTACCCCAATTCTTTAGAACCTAAAAAAGGTTGTCTAAAGTGTGCGTAAGAGTGCCCACCAGAGTGATCTCTCGGCTCGTTTTGGAATCTCTCTGCCACTGAAGCTTATTTCATTTCCTTTCACATCCCCCTTTTGGTCAAGAAGATGTTCTCCATCCCACGATGCCGGGTCTACATTCCTCCCCGGGAGTCATATTCCACGTTGCCAGGGAGATTCACTTCCCTGGGTGTCTGATCCCACGTACGGGGGAGGGCAGTGATTTCACCTTTCAAGTTGGCTTAGCCAGAGAGAGAGGGCCACATCTGAGCAACAAAGAGGCATTCAGGAGGAGACTCTTAGGCACAAATACAGGGAGGCCTAGCCTCTCCTTTGCAGCAACCGTCTTCCCAAGGGTAAAACTTATGGTAGAGGGCTCAACCCATCAAACCACCAGTCCCCTATGTTTGTGGTCATGTTAGCAACCATGGTGGTGGGGTTGGCGAATACCCCTGCATTCTCCACAGGCTCCTCAAGGGGGCAATAAAAATTATTTTTTTTTTTTTTCCTTGTTTGTCTTTTTTCTTTTTTTTTTTTTTTTTTTTAACTTTCCCTTCTTTTTTCAAATCAACTGTATGAAAAAAAAAGTTAAAAAGAAAACAAACATACAATAAAAGAACATTTCAAAGAGACCATAGCAAGGGAGTAAGAAAAAGACAACTAACCTAAGATAACTGCTTAACTTCCAACATGTTCCTACTTTACCCCAAGAAAGTTACATAATATAGCAACATTTCAGTGAACTTGTTCCTACTACATCCATCAGAAATTAACAGACCATAGTCATTTCTGGGCATCCCCAGAACGTTAAATAGCTTATCTGTTCTTCTTGGATTATTGTTCCCCCTTCCTTAATTGCTCTCTACTGCTAGTTCCCCTACATTCTACATTATAAACCATTTGTTTTACATTTTTCAAAGTTCACATTAGTGGTAGCATATAATATTTCTCTTTTTGTGCCTGGCTTATTTCGCTCAGCATTATGTCTTCAAGGTTCATCCATGTTGTCATATGTTTCACCAGATCGTTCCTTCTTACTGCCGCGTAGTATTCCATCGTGTGTATATACCACATTTTATTTATCCACTCATCTGTTGAAGGACATTTGGGTTGTTTCCATCTCTTGGCAATTGTGAATAATGCTGCTATGAACATTGGTGTGCAGATATCTGTTCGTGTCACTGCTTTCCGATCTTCCGGGTATATACCGAGAAGTGCAATCGCTGGATCGAATTGCACATTACTTCTTATGTGGCCAGAGAAATGTAAATTGGTTACTCCCGTGAAGTAGATATAGTGGCAATATTAAAAAAAAACACTTCTTCAAGGCTTCTGGCTGACTGTCAAATGTAGGCACTTGACATTCCCCTGAAATATTCTGTTTCAATCATCTGAAATCATTCAAATAAATAATTTATGGGACAGTGTGATTTGCTAGAAACAGATTTTGTAATTCTATCCACTTAGTGAGGATGTGGTTAATTTACCCAGTATTATTCTACCAGAAAAGTTAGAATATTACATTGCATGCATGAAATACATGAATGATAGGTATATGATCACTTGTTCTAAACTATTTTTCTCAGCCTCTATTTAATAAATAGTGGTCAAATATTCACAGAATATGTTCTGAAGATGTAGCAAATTATTAGAATGCCCATGACACCCACATGCTTTGGTTTTAGCTTTAGTATACTGTTTTTCCTCCCTTTATTTACCTCCACCATGTTTCTGTGAAAAGAGTTTCTTCTTGTCTCTTCTGAGAATAGGACTCCATCAAATAGCTTTCAGTGGTAGTATGGAGTTCTTATTTCTCAAAGATATTTCACTGGGATATTTGGAATCATCGGGATTGCAGTTCAAAGCATGACTGCATTCTTCAGTAGCTGAGACTTTGGATGTGCTGTTTTCTAAACCTCCTTTCTATGTATGTGAACAGGCAGTAATAATATCTACATCACAGGGTTATTAGCCCAGTCCCCAGCACTTGCAAGCATTCAATGAATAGTAGCTGTGGTTAGTATTTACAAAGTAAGAAAAATATGTCTCAGGGACTAAAAGCCACATATCCTTTTCTGCATGTACTCTCCCATAGTACTCAATAAATAACTATTGTACTCAATAAATAACTATGTACTCAATAAATAACTATGTACTCAAAAATACATAGGTATTTTTGTATTTTTGTAGGTCAAAATTTGTATTTTTGTAGGTGGAAAAATTTGTATTTTTGTAGGTGGAAATAACTATGTACTCAAAAAATAACTATGTACTCAATAAATAACTATTACATGGAAGATAAATGGGTGAATGAGTGGCTACATTAATAAACAGATAACACACGGCAAGGCATAGTCCTGGTGGGACAAGAGCTGTCCACCTTCCCTCTATGTTGCAAGCCACCTTTTCAATGTGCCCATAAAGATGAATTTCAAATACTCAGTTAAAAAGTAATTGAGTTATTAAAAAGTCATTTACCCTAGACAGTTCCTCCTCTGCACCCCTTCTGGTCCTCTAAACCAGCCAGTTCTTAAACATCTCTTCTTAAAATCTGACCCAAAGTTCCCTGCCTTGAGCCTGTATTGGATCTTTGAGTATTGAACTTTGACTTCTTGGTGACTGAATGTTAACCCTGGTTTTCCCCAAAGCTCCTGGACTTGGCTTAGTCTCAGTGGGTTTTCATTGTGTTAGTTTCCAGGTTGCTATGACAGATACCATGCAGTGGGTTGGTTTAAACAACAAGAATTTGTGGCTTCACTGTTTTAGAGGCCAGAAGTCTGAAATCAAGATGTTGGTAAAGCCGTGTTTTCTCCCAGGGTTGGTAGTGATCTGGTGACGGCAGTCCTCTGTCATGCGGCAATGTCCTTGACTTCTTCCTGTGTAACATTTTCTCCGCTTCACTGTGTCTGAATTTATTCTGCTTGTTAAGGACTCCAGAAATACAGATTAAGGTTTACACTGATTCAGTGTGGCCACACCTACACAGGATCTAAGAAGATCTGATTCACAGGTAAATCCACCCCTTAACTGATAATACATCTTCCACGGGTCCTATTGCAGATGGATTCACACCCACAAGGATGCAGATTAAGATTTAGAACATGTCTTTTTTGGGGTACATAATTCTTCTACCACATCCATGATCTGAAACACAATAGGTCATTCAGCTGAAACATCTGAGATCCTGTTTGTTTCAGAGGAACAATATTTCCTATTTAGAGACTAAATTTTGGTATATAAGCTATGGTATTTCATGCAGGAAGTGTGGTATTATAGGAATTAAAGGAATCTTAAAAGTGGATATGCATTAAAAACCTATTTAATACAAATTTAAATAAAAATCAAAGAAAGCATCATTCATTACTTTGGATCAAGTAAAAACAATTGGGGTTGCTTGAATGGGGGAAAGTAATGCATTATAATAAAAGCTTGACTATTTATTGACAAATAAACTAAGTCAGTTTTACACATTGATTTCTAATTATTATATCAGAATTTGCAACACATGGACTTTTTCTAAAAACTGTCATAAAGGGAATCACTTTGCAATAACAGCAACATTCAGGAAATTGCCATCTGCCCAGCCATCTTAGCTGATCTGCAGATGGGAGTGTAGCAAAGTCCCTCATCTTCACAATTTATTTTCACAGCATCCTACTGCCATAGCTCTTCAGAAAATACCCATTGGTATCTTCTCCTTGGTACTGCTGTGTCTTTTATTTCCAAATTTCACCTTCTGCCTCTACATCTGGACTAACTCCCACTCTGTCAAATGAGTCCTGGTTCATGACAAATAGATTTTCACAATGTGAGAGAGCTTTGAAAACCTTCACTTGAAATCTGCATGGCTTGGCTTGTAGATTGTGGCCTCTGGAGCTGTGACATCATCTGGCAGTCAAAGCTGGAAGATCATGTTGTCAATTACTGTGAGAACTCCAGAAAAATAATTTTCACTAATTATAGTAATATGATGTTTAAATATATTATTTTAAAATATCCTTTTACAATACTTTCAAGTCTCCTGATTTCTTACAGACATTCCCTGTTCCCCTTTGGGTCACTTGAAATCTACTCCTAATCCATTCTCTTGGTGGGTATCCCACTGGAACCAAACCATATTTCTCCCCCAGTGGGGGTGATTTGTGCAGAAGTATAGCTCATGCTTTCTAAACCTCAGCACTGTTGTCATTCAGCTTCAGTATTGTTTTGTTGTGGGGGCCTGTCCTGTGCTTGTGGGATGTTTAGCAGCATCCCTGGGCTTTACCCACTAGATGCCAGGGGCACCTCACCATCCCCCAAGGTGTGACAACCAAAAAATATCTCCAGGCATTGCCTCGTGTCCCCTGGGGGATAAAAATGCCTCTGGTTGAGAACCATTGACCAGTTTAATGTCCTTACCAGCAGGTCTGAGCACGGGCGGCTTGACTGGGCATCACATCCAAATAGAGAAAGTATGCATAGACCGCCCACACTAAGACAAATTTTATTGTTCAATTAAAAATCCCTCCTGGGGTTGCTACAGATAGCTCTCTAGACTGTTTGCTACCTGACCAGGCATGAAAGTTCATGTGCCTCAGCACTCTGTGACAAGCCAAGGTTGGCAGCAACATGAAATTATGTAAAATTAATCATACTTTTTTCTGTCTCTCAATACTATGAGCTCCATATACACATATTGATTTCAAAAAATCAGTTCAAACAAATAAAAGTCTATCTCTGAAAAATATTCTTAAAGGAGATAATTATACCAGTGATTTATCTATCCATCCTTGTTTTCTTTTTTTATTAAAGTTTTTTAAAATCAATGTTCCTTTTGTCCTTTAGGAAACTGCTTCTTCGTTCACACCATTTAGCAACTTCAGTTTCTTTGAGCAATGTATAAATCTTCTTATTTTGCAGAACTAAAGGTTTACTTATTTCCCAAGTTATTCCTAGTGACTGGGTGTATCTACTTTCATTGGCATATCTAAATTGGAAAAACTATTTTTAATTATTCAAAACTAATTTTTCCGGAGTCCTTTAAAATTTCGATTGGTTTAAAAGAAATTTAATCCATGTATAATAGTTTTTACTTAAAATGTTTATATTTTGACATTATCTCAAACTTAAGCATAGATGTTAAAATAAAATACCATGAGCTCTTATTTTCCTAAACCACTTGGCAGTCAGTTGTTGACCATAATTGAGTGTAGGTTTCCTACAAAAAAGGATATTCTCCTACATAATCAAAATACAACTGTCAAAATCAGGAAGTTCACTTTGGAACATTATTATTAGAGACCTCATTTAAGTTTTGCCATTCATATTAATAGTTTTCATAGCAAAAGGTTAAGTGCAGAATGCCTTTAGCTACCAATCTGGAAAAGTTGCTCAGCCTTTCTTTACATTCATCACCTTGACATTTTGAAGAATACATGCCAGTTAATGTTGTGTAATATGCTTTGATTGGATTTGTCTTGTGTTTCCTCATGATTAGATTTGGGTTATGCATCTTTTGCAAGAATATGACGAATGTGATTCTGTGTTCTTTTCCCATCATCATACTTGGTGGTAGATTCATATCTTGATTTATGATTTTACTATTGATCATTTGATTAAGAAGGAATCTTCCAGGTTTCTCCATGTAATCTTTTGTGTAGAGGCACTTGGAGACCGTGTAAATATTCTGTTCCTCATCACATTTTGTACCCACTAGTTTTAGTGTCCCTTGACATTTCTTGAATGATCTAATTATTGCAATGACAGATTCTCTTTTCCCTATTTATTTCTTTATATTACCATGGACTCCAATTCCTAATCTATTTAATGGGTTATACTTTATTACTGTCATTATTTACTGTGATGCTTATTTCCCACTGAACCCAACAATGCATTCATCCAATTCTTTCATGAATTCACTCATTTTTAGGCAACAGCTCTTCTAGATTTTTTTCTCACTTTTTAGTCTTTCTTTGTCTTTTCTATATTATAAAATTGTATGTCTTGCAGGAGTAATGCAATGAATCTCTTCAAATTCCATTACCCTTTCATTTAATGTGGGAGAAGAACAGATTCCCACCCCACCTGGGTTTCTCCTACAGCAGTATGGGGCTGCTTTCAGAACTTACTGATGACCTGGTGATCCACAACCACAGCATCGCAGAAAGTCCCAAGACATGAAGAAATATCACACCAGTTCTCAACATACCATATTCGAATTTCTCCCGGCTTTGTGCCCTGAGACCACTTAATTTTCAGGACTCTCATGGCCAAAGGGTTTCTAGCTTTCCCTCACATCACATGCTCACCCCTACCAGGCTGACCTAGGGCTTTATTCATAGCTATGCTGTTGAGTCAAATATTAACTTGGTAAGGGCTGCTATTTTGGTAACTTGCATGCTTGTTTAAATTTTACATGTTTTTAGTGGCTGGAGCATTACCTCAAGCAGATGGAGCCCCATGAAGCTGCTATAACTGTGGTCAGAATTTCCTTTCAATGATCATTGACTTTAGAATGAAAGTGCTTGGAAGTAAAAGTACCATGGGAGTAGTATGGCAGCTGAGTTGAACCGTCACTCACATTACTTTCAGATGTGTAAGAGAAAAAAGTAACTGTGGTCAGTTCTTGTTATTCACAGTAGTGATGTTCTAGAAAGTCACCGTGAAAACTGAATTAGCAAACACAGAACCATTGCTCCTATGGGAAATACAGGATTTGGTACCTGTGAGTCTGTGGTCACAACATTTTAATCAACCAGTCAACACATAACCATATTTTATGTGTTTCTGTTAAGAGACAACTAACATATATGTGATTCATTAACACTGAACTCACTGCCAACAGCACTATAACCCATGCCTGAATGAATCTTATCTAATACACATATTTTCTCTGTAAGCCTGCTTGTGCTTTGGAACACTAGACAGCACACTCGGGGGCTGTTTCCTTGTTACTAAAACAAATACCATGCAATGAGTTGGCTTAAACAATGGGAATTTATTGGCTCACAGTTTTGAGGCTCGGGGGGGTCCAAGTCAAGGCATCATCAAGGCAATGCTTTCTTCCTGAAGACTGGCGTTCTGGGGCTTGCTGCCTGTGATCCTTAGTCCTGAGCTCCTCTGTCACATGGCAATGCACATGGCAGCCTCTCTTGGCCTCTCCTTTCTCTTCTGGGTTCTATTGATATGCAGCTTCTAGTTGCTCTGTCTGTGGCTTTCTCTCTATCTGTCTGAATTTATTCTGCTTATAAAGGACTCCAGTAATAGGATTAAAACCCATCCTGATTGAGTTGGGCCATACTGTAACTGAAGTAACCTCATCAAAAGTTCCCACTTAGAATGAGTTCACACCCACAGGAATGGACTAAGTTTAAGAGCATGTTTTTCTGTGCTAAGTAGCTCCAAACCACCATGGGGGCCATTTTAAACAATGAAATCATCCACAAAAAGTACAAAAGTGCAAAAACTGTGACACTAAGTATACTATGAAAGGGATACTTGTTTATAGTATGAGTATTGAAACAAGAAGACAGTGTCACCTTGTTCTACCTCAGCTTGGAATGTATGCATCCTGTGATGCAAATTTTTCACTGCTCTGAGAATGTCTGCAAATGAGTATAAAAGTCAAATATGAACTTGATTTGAAGATTACAAATAAATTTCAACAAGTAGGTGAATTTACAAACATGTAAGCTGCAAATAAAGAAGCCGAGCTGTAATTTATTTATCTCTCTCCCTAACCCACCTTGTAGCAGAAGAGTTGACACTTGTGGACCAACAATAACTCAACCTCCTCCTTTCTGAACATTGTCATCAACATAAGTTCCAGTCCAATCATAAACTTATTTTAAAAACATACGACCTTTTAGTTCTCTGTGAGGGATCAGATCTTTCTACACTATAGCTAGTAAACAAAATTTCCAGTTAAAATTATCTTGGTCTCTTCCTATTTAAACAATTTCCTTTCAGTTTAAATATTGAGTCTAGTAAAAGTTGAATTCCCTATCAGACCTGCTTAACAATTGCTCTGGGAGTCTCAGTCCTTTTGATAAAAGCTCAGTTCTTGAGGGTTCCATTCTCCATCATCTTCTCCTAAGATGAGGCTGGATGTATTGTGGGGCCTCGTGTCATCAAGTGGGCTGAGGGTCCCAGGCTCTTGCTGCTCGTTGGACATGTGTGGCTCATGGCCACTGCATGGGCTTGTTTGGGACCCAGCCATAAAGAGGCTTCTGCATCTGGTGTGCAAGTTCATTGCTGACATAGTTCATGGTCTGGACTTCTCTAGCTTGTTCAAGCCTCCTGGTCTTCCCTGTGGTTGTAGGTGCAGCTCAGCTCTTGCTGCCACTGACTGGTCCCCCGAGTTCTGGCAGGAACCCCCTTCTACTCCCAGCCCCAGCATTCTGCCCTGCCACCTGTTGCTAGAGGGGTGACTCTGCCTGTCACAAGCCCTGGGAAGCTGCCAGCTGCACAGCCTGTCATCTGAACTCCACCCCTATGGAGCTGGGGCATGGTTGGAGACTTTTGTGCCAAGTCCGACATGTGTGCTTTTTGCTGCAGAGAAGACACCTGTGTGGTGGTCCCTCCCATCATCCCAGGGAGGGGACAGCACTACAGCCTGCTCCCTCAGCATTGCTCCTGGTCTGTCTGTCCTCATCGCCACCCTGTCACTGCGAGGGAGAGTGAAGTATTCGCTTATTGCCAGCTTGACTCTCATGCACTTCTCCTGCTTACACGGGTCTAGACTGGAAGTACAGGTCATTTCTTCGCCAGTGTGGGTGGTTCTCAAGCTTGACCATGCGCTGGAATCACCTGCACATTAGAATCTCTAAAAACTTCACAAAGTGATTCTAATGTGTGGGCACGGGTTGAAACCACTGCTCTGCAATATATCCTGAGTTCTCCCCATTCTTGGCATAAAATTAAAATCTATTATGTCTGCGTATCTATCCATCTATCTATATCTATTAATCATCTAGCTAGCTCTCTTTCTTAGCTGTCTACCTACCTAACTACCTGTATCTTTCCATCTGTCTTTGTATCTGCCACATATCTATTTAATCATCTATCAAGAGACACCACCAGGGTTGCATTGTGTCACATGGAAACTAAAGAAATTTTGATTTCAAAATTCCTTTTCTTCCTTTTGGTGAAGCATGTTTAGTAAGAAAAACAAATACTCTCTGTTAGTCAACAGTTCATCATGGACCCTTCATTTGCCTTGGTGTTTTACAGCAACAGGACAGCGCCCCCTCCTTTCCTCGCATCCCTCAGATGTCTCCAAATGTTTCAGGGTAGCTAGGGCGATGGATCACTCTCATAAAGGTAAATACAGAAAGTGCATTAATAGAATTTCCAGAATGTAACCTTTATAACACTGCTATTATTGATTTCATAGCGAGTGAGGCATTTCTAGGTCAAATGTACCTTTATTTGAGTTGTATACATCGAGGGTTGTAAGCCATGGATTATAGAACCAATAGGGAGCTAATAGAGAAAGGAAGTCTGTTTCAGAGAGACAGAAAGGTGACAGAATTGACTAGTGATTTGACCAGAGGCACTATTTAAGTGGAAGCCAAGTGGAAGGTCAAGGCAGGGAGGATTGGGAAGTTTACACGGTGACTTAAAATCAGGGGCCTAAATGTCATAAAGGAGATTTCAATAGGACAGAAAAAGAACAAAGAGATAGGACTGTTAAAAATTTTTTTTCTCTAGATGGCTCTGTGGAGGGATCATCTCACCTGACTTCAGACTAATGATTGAAGTACATTAAGGAAGGGGGTGGAGTATCTGCTGATTGGTCAGTGATGTTAATTATTCATTGCTTTGTTTCACCCCCTTCCCTTCTCCCCTGTAGTGAAAATGCATCTGGCAAATCTAACATCGTCCATTTCCTCCCTCCCTCTCCCTCCCTCCTTCTGTCTGTCTCTCTCTCTCTCTCTCTTTCTCTCTGTCTCTCTCTCCTTACCTCCCACCCCTCATATGCTCAGGAACAAAGTCCTGGGCATTTTTCCCTCATGATTTCCCACATCATCTTTTCTTTCCATCACAATTAACCTAAGGGGCTTGTAGGAGGTATACATATTTATTATGCATTACAATGCTTTCAGTGATTATCTTTTGCAGTGACTCTTCAACACAAAAAATGAAAAGAGTCACATATAAGAATAAGCACTATTGCATAAACTCACTTTTATTGTTTTTTATGATTTGAGAGATATTTTAACAGCCACTAGAATGCCCATCAGTGGTCGTCAACCAGAGGTGATGTCCTCCAGGGATTTAGCAGTGTCTGGAGACATTTGTAGTTGTCACATCCTGGAGGAGGATGAGGACAGGGCTACTGCATCTAGTGAGTAGAGTCCAGGGATGCTGCTAAACATCCCACAGTGCCCAAGACAGTCCCTACAGCAAATAGTTATCCAGTCCTAAATGTCAATAGTGTGGAAGTTCAAAAACCCTGTCCTATATAAATAATGTTGTCTTGAGAAAATTTTACATTTCAAAGTTCTTTCCATGTTTTCTGAGGCCTTTCAAAAACTGTTCTTCTTAATTGGTTACTTATGATGCTTTCAAGATTCAAATTGTTTCTGACTCAATTCAGCCTTCTCTATTTCATTGTTTATTTTTCTCTTCCATGACATTCACCATTTGCCCCAGATTCAAGAGGGGGAAAGAAGAGTAAAATGTGAAACTTATTTTGGGTCACTGACTGCTAGGATGGAGGCCCAAGCCTAATTATTAGTTGATATAGGTTGTAGAAATAGTTCTCATGTTGACACTGGCTATATTTATTTAATTTAGTTATTTTGGAATGTGTAAATATTATGCAGTCAGTATGTCTCATAGGACTAGTTCCTTTCACTTTAAAAAAAGTACAACTGAAGTTGATATCGTTTCAGCTTTCATTATCTCCTCTTTGTGTACAGTTGAACTTTCTCAGGAAATACCAAGTGCAGTTGTCCTTTGAAGAAAACAATAGCTACATCCAATCTAGATAAAAATGAAAGCCTTATAGTAGGATATTTTCATGAAATTTATTGTTTTTTACCCATCATATCAATGTATTATGCATAGAAATATGTAGTACCATATGACGCACTTCATGACTTCTTTTGGTATTCCAAAAGGATTATTTTCCTTTTATTGTTTTCTACTTAAATTTGAAGACACTGTGTGTGCTTTGGGGCAGTGTTTTGCCTACAATATAAGCTGGACCTTTTTCTAAATATTCTTATGTTCATTGATACATACAGGAAATATATATACACACACACACACACAGATGCCTCAATTTAAGAAAAAAAATCTGATTAGAAGTAGGTCCATATTTAGACCTTATCTTGATTGTCAGACTCCATAGATGTGGGCTGGTTTCTAGTGCACCCTTACAGAATGGCCGTCTCCTGTTTTCCAGCTTCCCACAGTACACCAATTAATAATTGTGACTTATACTCAAGCAACCAACATCCTTACCTAAACTGTTAGCTTCAGCAACTTTCTCTCCTGTTCTTATTTAAATAGATCCCGTGATTTGGTCTCAAAGACGTAAAACCACCTGGAATCCCTTCCTCTGGACATTAGAATAAAAATCAGTAAAATATTTATCATTTACATGTGATTTTGCCAACTTTGAGTGGGTCAGCCTCTCTCTTGATCTTTGAAGGTTTTGAGATTCCAGGAATGGACCACACAGGAGCAAGATGCCAGCTGACCCTTACTTTTCCCAGAACATCAACGAGTACCTTGCATATATGCATTGTTTTATATTGTATTGAATATGCTACATTGCCTCATTTGATTCTTCCAAACAACTATGGTGCATTACAATTATAATACTAAACATAGAGAAAATATGGTGCAGTCAAGTAAAATCAAATAATAGGAGGTGGGCTACGTAGGCTGGAACTCAGTTCCTCCAAAGCCAACTCGAAAGCACTTTCCCTCTGTCACAGTGCCTCTCTCCCTGAATATTTGCCTAACATAGGGAACACTTAATAACTATTTTTAAATGAATGCATGCTTGTGCTTGCAAGCAAGAATCATTGTGGTTTTGTTGTTCTAGTTGTTTTAAAATAAAAGCTGACTTTGTTTAAGACACATACAAACTGGCAAGAGAGATTAAACTAAGTTTCAAGACAGGTTTAAATCCCAAGCCTGCTGCTAACAAGATGTGCGAGCTCAGGAAATTTCCTTAACCTCTTTGGCACTCACTTTTTTTATTTTTGGAAAAAATAAATTGGGGAGAGGCATTTGAATAGACACCATGCAGGATCGTTTTCTTTCATAAATGTCTAGGGTCTTAAATTTAGCTGAACAGAACAAAGCTTTAATTCAAAAAGTTTTTGTACAATCTTGAAAGGTAATTCAGTTTTGTAATTGTGTTTATAAATCAAGCATTCTTGATTTGCAAATTTCAGACATCTTGTGTGACAGTTTTTCTTGGTAAAATCAAATTAGTTCTTGCTTATAGAAAACTCCCAGGATTAGCAAATGTGCAGTTGATGGTCTGTCCTGATAGATGAATTATGTTAGGTAATGCTGGGTCTTTCTTGGAGACTCTTATTTATGTATTTTTGCTAATTCTGTTCATTTGGTTCTATATATTCAAACTGCAACATTTTTCACTTATGTCTGATGGAATGATTCAGTTATGGGAGAAAAATGTAAAGCTTATCCTTTGATTGACAGTTCTTTAAAATTTTATTTACATTATCCATCCAGACATCTGCTGAGTCCCCGCTAAGGACCTGGCACTTCCCCAGGCTCTAGGAACTTAGAGACAGTCAGATGTGGCCTCTGGCTTCAAGGAGTTCCAAAGAATGAAGAGGTGACTTCTCCCTGGTGCTTGAGAAGATGCTTAGGAAATATTTCATAGCTCAGATGGTATTTGAACTGGGTCTTACCAGACAGAAAGGGTATTCCACATAGCAAGGTGAGTTTGGTATGGATAGCAATATGAATAATGACACGGGTGCATGAAACAATTGTGAATTTAAGAAAAGGGAAGTCATCAGTATGTCACATGCATCAACATGCAAAGGTACATAGCAAGAGAAGAGGCTGTAGAAGCAGGTAGGGACAGACCATAGAGAGCCAAGAATCCATGTTTTATGCTTTAGCATGTAGACCTTGAGGAGCTAGTGAAGAGCTTAAGTTGGGGAGTCCCACTCTCAGGGCTGTGTTTTGCAAAGTCTCTCTACTGGCAGCATGGAAGATGCAGTCTGGAGGCCAGGATACAGAGCCTTGGAAAGCATTTAGGACACTTTTGCCATCATGCAGGATGAGAACCAGAGCTAATATGATAAATGTAGGATTGGAGCAAAAGGGATGAGGTTGGCACATGTTAAGGAAAGTTAATAGGACCCATTTATCAATTGGAGATTAGGTTTTAAAGGAAGACATTGTGCTTTGAGATGGTGATTACTCAGCTAGTAATTTAGATTTTGTCAGATAGATATAGAATGTCACTAAATAGTTAACATAATGTTATTTGAAATTAAAGATAAATCTATATGTACTCTGACTTGGTCATCAAAAGCTGAAGGTCTGATTAAAGAACAAAATGCTTCTCTGTAATATAAAAAGATTTGTTTTAATAGTTCCAAAGGACATTGACTTTAACCTTAAGTCCAAAATATGCTTATCATTCACAATATCTGTTAGAATATTTGTTGCAGAAACCTAGTTTTGGTCACTTCAAATTACAAAACATGTTTGCTCTAGGAGTTTGAGTTGACCACTAACCTTGGAGGTAGTTAAGTTTTTGTTTTTTTTCTTCCCCAAGGGACAGCACTAACGCAGTCCCCCACTACGACAATTATACAGTCAAGTTTCCCACATATGGGGAAATCGCAGGGGTCAGCACATCCAGAATGCAATGGACAAGCCTCGCCCTGGGGAAACCACCTACAGAATCATGGTGTCTCCTACACAGGTAAGTATGGAGATACTTAAGTTTTGATCACCTCACTGATCTAGAAAACTCAAACTAAGCCATTTTTTTGGTAGAAATGTTATTTTTCAGCAAAATTAAGTGATTCTTAAAAATTAACTTGAAAATAAAATACAGAACCTCAATTTTTCATGTCCAGTCCCAACACAAACGAGGAAAATGACATACAAAAGGAATTTCCTGCCCAGAGGCAAAGGCAGAACTAGAACTGTGGCCAGCCACATCTTTAATCATTCATCCTTCCACGCATCCATTCCTTCATTCAGTAATTAAATTTTTGCAATCAGAAGCACATATGATTACAGCAGTGGACCAGCAATTGTGTTAGGCTCTGGAAAGAGGAAGAAAAACGACACTATTTTGTGATCATCAGTTCTAAAGGTGATGCCCCCAGAGGAGCATGCATATGTCATAAAGAGTTCCTCATCAGAATTTTTTGAGACTCACTGCATAATTCCACAAAGAAGCATTTACCAAGTTTTCTTAAAGTTTAAGGGTTGCGTGGGTTAATTTACTCACTTGTTGAAGTGTGGAACTCACTTGGTGAGAACTGGTAAAGCCATAATGAGCCTTTTTATGTTCTGCTCCAGGAGCTTTCCCAGGTAGAGTGCCTGAGAGGCACCTGGCCCAGGGAAGCTGGGGGCCCCTCAGTATCTTTTGGAATGATGTGTTAACAGTCCTTAGCTGCCAAGTAGGAGCCCCACATCAACGACCTGGCTTGAGGTTTCAGCCTCCACTAGCCAAACACCTGAGAGGAGTCTTGAGGTGGTGAGCATTTGAAAGTTCAAAATGCTCATTGGTGGTGAGCGTTTGAAAGAGATGGAGACCACTCTCTCCTCAGGCTTGCTGGAGGAGGAGCTTTCAGTCTGATTCTTGGTAGCTGTTCTGTAAAAGCAGCATGAGAAAAGGAGAGGAAATGCATGGAATAGGGAGTGTGAAAGAAGGTGAGAGCTACAGGAAACTGGGGGGAGAACAGAGGTAATTGAGTATTTCAAGTGAGTAATGACAACTAAAATAATTGAAATTCATTGGAGAATTCACTAGTTCCACAGATTTAAGTATAATTGACAAAACATTTTAGGATAAAAAAATCAATGTCTGTAATATACTCTGTTCCTTTTGAAGCCTTCAGAAAAGATACTGGACTTCCTGTTTTTCCCATATACTACGCAAATGCATCCTAAAGCATTTAATGAGGCAGATATGGAGCTATATAGTTATTAAATATGTTTTTACATTTTATGAAATTATATTTGCAGAGTGAAACTTTCATGGATTTGTAACAGTTTCTTGCTCAGCAGTGTCGGTTCTTAGATAAGTGGTTATCAAACACTATTGATGAATTTCAGTAGATGTTTTAGGGATGACTAAAAAAGTGTCTTTCTTTTCCTTTTGTTTTACTTTGTACTTTTACTTTTAATGAGCAGAATTTCAAAACCTAGACGTCATATATGTAAATACAATAAGTCCTTCATCATTGTCACATGTGAGTTTCTGAACTTACTGAAATCATTTTTGGAAACTCTCATGATTTCTCTAAAGTGTTATTTTAAGAAAAATATTGATGGTCTTTTTTGTATTGAAAATTTTATTATCTATCATGTTAGTCCACCATTTCTGCCAGTGTTGCTTTGCCCAGAATGATTTTTTACTGCATCATAAGATCAAATCCACCCAAAAAGATTGAAGTATGCAACAGTTAATATTCTAAAGAACACAGCTCAGGTAAAGGGCAAAGTAAAAGAGGAGAGCATCTAAAAGTGATTGGCGGGAGGGCAGCATTGTTAAATATGTAAAGCCCTGAAGAGGACTGCTGGAGGGATGTGACTGAATTTGATGTGTAAGATTCAGAGTGTTTGCCAAAAACCATCTCTTTTCCTCCACCTTTGAGACACAGTTTGTAAATGATTTAAGGTCTTGAGTTGTTATCAAGTCATGCTGGGGATAAAAAGAGCAGCTCTTTTAGAAGCAATAACTCTCCTGCTCATACATCAGATTGTATTCTTCCCTCTCCCATTCTTTGGATGTCCACTCAACTATCTTGAGTAGCACCAAGATGGCTCCATGCTGCTCCATTCCATTTCAGGTGGGGAAGGTCTTCAAGTAATGCTTAAGGAGGAGAAGCGGAATTTGTCAGATTGGAGTAGGTCTATTGAAGTGTTACTGAAGCAAAGTGATTTTGGAATGTTCTAACTAGCCAGTGCTGACATTCTCAGTCTCAGTGTGGCACAAATAAAAATTGTGGTGTGTTTAATATAGTACCTTTCAGTCAGGTGTTTAGTATTGCATTTGGTTTCATGAGATTTGGAATTTTTATAGTTATAGTTACAATAAGAGATTTCAAGGGAATCATTTTTATGGTATGTATTTTACTTCTTACTCATAGCTTGGCTTCTAATTCTATTTATAACATTCACTTAGCTTTAACTTTGTGAATAAAGTTGAAATATTTTCAAGGCTGTCTTTGTATTTTAATTGTTCTTGGCTTCAATAGCATATGGCAGAGCCAGGCAGAGTAGAAAAGTAAGTCTTAAATAAAAATCAGAATATATTGGATTAGCCAAATGCTTTCCCCTTCAGTTAGTTAGGAAATATTGCCAACATTTGAAACAAATTTCTATTGTTTTTTAACTACAATCTCTTTTCCATCACTTCATGAAATATGCAACATTCATCACATGCATTAAGAGAGATGGAGATATTTATACTGCAAAAGTAGTCAGACATGCCAGATGGATTTCAAATGGCCATAGCAACAAGTTATAGAATCATATAGGTAGGAAAGCAGCAGTCATAAGTCATGATATTCATTATGCACTCACTAAATGGGGTGGTGGTAAGGGGAAAGGAAAACAACACAAAATTACAATTTTTAATCTTTGGAAATTTATATTTCTTAGAAGGAAAGATTACACAATGCCATTATTGGAAATGATTTTTTTTTCTTCCAATCTAAATTCCTAAAAAAAAAAAAATCCCTACAAAGTCCTTCCTTTGAGAGTTGAGGAACTCATTACCTTGTGAGACAACCATTTCCATCTTTGAACAGCTTTAAATGTAAATAAATTCTTACTTATTCTGAAACAGTCTATCTCTCTACCTCTCTGGAGTTCTTCCTTCTTGTGCTACCCTTTCCAGCAACACTGAAGACTTTCAGAACTTGTCTAAATGAAACAACTTCTGATATTTGAGAATTTTTGTTGCGTCTGCTCCGGGACTTAGCTCTGTTTTCCAGCTCCTCTTCCTAAGGGGAGGTCTTCCCACCCTCCCACTATTGAGCTCCCTTTCTTAGTCTTCTGCACAGCTTGCCAACCTCCACCTCAAACTGCTAGAACTGAGTTCAGCATGCTAGGGACAGTCTGAAGAGGTGGTGTGAATTAGAACTACTAATTTTTTTATTCTGATATTCATAGTTCCATTAACGAAGTCAGAATTGCATTAGCTTGAAATAATTACACTGTTGATTTATAGTTAACTTATAGCGAAGCAATTTTTAAAGTAATTTTTATATGCCATTTCTCCCATATCTAATATTTATGGGTTTGCATTATAAATTATGGGCTCAAGACTTTACACTTTTCTGATTATGTTAACATCATATCTCTGAGTAAAACAATGTTTATTAAAATCAAGTAAAAAGAAAGTAATATAAAAAATTGGAGGGTAGCAGGATTGAGAGTAGCCTTCTTTTTCTTTTTTATTGTTATTTTGGAGTTTATATTACTGCTCATTAATATTTGTGCCCTCACATAAAAAAATCATGCTGGTATTAGGATTTTGATCTAAGTTGTTGAGATCAAAATTCTCTTTTCTAACCCATGGATTATTCTTTCTAGATCTTATCATTTTGAACATCCATATGCATATCCTTATCCACTTTGACAAAACTGTTAAATGGGACCAAATCAAAGAAAGAATCCATGGCCCACCTCTCCACACCTACCCACAAGTCATTGTCAGCTACAGCACTGTGTGTTTATCATCATCTGTGGTTGGGTTAGGTAAATGTTATCAAAATCAACTAACAGCATTTCATAACCAACAGTCTGAGGACTTAACACTGGCTAGCA
Organism: Choloepus didactylus; assembly: GCF_015220235.1. NCBI lineage: Eukaryota > Metazoa > Chordata > Mammalia > Pilosa > Megalonychidae > Choloepus > Choloepus didactylus. The sequence goes on from NC_051334.1 coordinate 170,016,891, forward strand.
GGAAATTTTTACAAATCTGTAAAACATTCACTCTGAAAAACATTAGTTCTTAAAATGTATAAACTCAAAAATGGTAACAAAACAATTTCAGACCAACTTGTCTGGGGAAAGCATCAGACCACTGCCAAGGCAGTTGAGTGTGAGGAGGAGGGAGAATGTTTTGCAGGGCTAAATAGTGATGAATTCTAACTTCTGCACTCTCCACATCACCATATCCCAAAAGTCTAAAGATTCTGGGATCAGAAGCTCAGTGCCTGCCTGATATGGGGGTGCCCTAGTCCTCTGATATTCAATGCAACATTCTTTCCATTCTCTCAGATGCCACAATTCCTAAAAGACACACAACTGCTTCAGAACGCTTATGGCCAAGACTTCAGCATTTTGGTGTGCTATTTATCTAGGCCAGGGGATGTGGATCAATTAAAAATAACTAGAAAAACTCTTAAAATAATCTTACTTGAGCCTTCTAGGGAAGATGGTGGACTCACTCCTCCTCCAAAACAGCTGGTAGACAGGCTGGAACTGTATGAAACAACTGTTCTGGGGAGCAGGGTAGAGCATCCAGGAAAGAGTGGGACTAAGAGGCTGAGAAACTGCAGCAAAGAGCTGTAACTAAATTGCTCCATGGCAGCTTCCAGTGCCCATCTGGCACCCTCGAGGCTGGCTGCCTTGGCTTCAGTCCATGGCTGGCTGCTGTGAACAGAGAGGGTCATGGAAGTCCTCTTGCCCAAGAACAAAGTGGGCATGGCCAAGCACTGATGGCGGCTTTGGATCAGTAAATTCTGATCGCTGGGTCCCAGCTCTGAGCTGCTGTTTCAGGCCACCCACAGCATTGTTTCAACCCTGCCCCTGATGGGGCAGAGGTAATGTAGATTTAAAGGTGCAGGGGCCTTTTAGGGCTGTGGGGAACAGTTTGCTGAAGGATGCCATTATGCTGGGCAGGCCAGGAAAGTTGTCAAAAGGCTTTTGGCATCTTTTGTGACCCTCTCCCCAAGACTTTTTGGAGTTGGTTTGTACCCCCTTCGTGGATCTCTGGCCCTGTTTTGGCTGAGAAATACTGACTTGGGAAAGTCCTCTCTGGGGTGACTCTTCTTCCAGAATTTGCACTCCAGGCAAAAGCAGCTAGAGGCAATGAAAGGAGTGAAGGAAAAAAAAAAAGCTATAGAGGCAAAACAGAAACAAAGAGAACAGTTAAAGATACCTGGAGAAGGAATAGAGGAAGCTTTCCCCTGGGGGTGAAACAGTTGCACATATAATGCAATTTTAAAAATTGTACTGCATATTCAGGGCAAGGATCAGACAAAGAAGAGTGAAAAAATCTCATCAGTTGAGAATGGGCAGTTCTAAAGATTTAGAGTAAGTTGAACCAAGTGTCAAAGAAGAACCTTAACACAAAGCCAATCAAAAATAAAACCCCAGACAAGAGAGAGAAACATCAGCAAAAAATTACAAGCCATACTAAGAAACAGGAAGATATGACAATGTCACAGGAACAAATTAAACCTTTGCAGGAGACACAGAATTTGAAACAACTAATCAAAGTTGTTCAAAGAACTCTCCTAAATCAATTCAAGGAGATGAAAGAAAATATGGCTAAAGAAATAAAAGATATTAAGAGGACACTGGGTAAGCATGAAGAATGATTTTAGAGTATAAAAAGAAACATAACAGAAATTATGGGAATGAAAGGCACAATAGAAGAGATTAAAAATACATTAGAAGCATACAATAGTTGATTTGAACAGGCAGAAGAATCAACGAGCTAGAAGACAGTACAGTTGAGATAGACTATTTTTTTTGAAATATAGTAAGAAACCATACAGTGATCCAAAGTGTACAATCAGTTGTTCACAGTATCATCATATAATTGTACATTCATCACCACAGTCAATTTTTGAACATTTTCATTACTCCAAAAAAAAAAATAAAAGTAAAAAAGAACATCTAAAACAACCCATCTCCCCCATTCATCTCCATTATTCATTTACTTTTTTGTCCCCATTTTTCTGCTTATCTGTCCATACACTGGATAAAGGGCATGTGAGCCACAAGGTTTTCACAATCACATGGTCACACAGTGTAAGCTATATAGTTGTACAATTATCTTCAAGAATTAAGGCTATTGGGTTGCAGTTCAACAGTTTCAGGTACTTCCTTCTAGCTATTCTAATACACTAAAAACTAAAAAGGGATATCTATATAATGCATAAGAATAACCTCCAGAATGACCTCTTGACTTCATTTGAAATCTCTCAGCCCCTGAAACTTTACTTTGTTTCATTTCTCTTCCCCTTTTAGTCAGGAAGACTCTTAATCCCATGATGCCAGGTCCAGACTCATCCCCAGGAGTTATGTCCCATGTTGCCAGGGAGACTTACACCCCTGGGAGTCATGTCCCATGTAGGGGGAACAAAATAGACTTTAAATGCAAACTGTTATAAGAAACAAGGACAGTAAAAATAAAAGGGGGCAACCATGAGGAAATAACAATCATAAATATTTATGCACCTAACCATGGTGTCCCAAAATACATGAGGCAAACAGTGGCAAATCTGTAGGGAGAAAGAGATGTCTCTAAAGTAATAGTTGGAGACTTTGATACACCATTCTTATTAATAGATAGAACATCTAGAGAGAGGATCAATAAGGAAACAGAGAACTTGAATCATATTATAAAAGAACTCAAGTGCTCATGGATCTTTCTCCAGGACAGACCATATGTTGGGTCACAAGTCTCAATGAATTTAAAAATATTGAAATTAAATAAAGCACTTTCTCTGACCATAATGGAATGAAGCTGGAAATCAGTAAGGTGGAGAACTGGAAAACTCACAAATGTAGGGGGGTTAACCAACACACATTTTTAAGCAATCTGTGAGTCAAAGAAGAAATTGCAAGAGAAATCAGTAAATATCTCAAGATGAATAAAAATGAGAACACAACATACCAAAATTTGTGAGATGCCACAGAGGAAGTGCTGAGAGTGAAATTCACAGCCCTAGATGCCTAATTAAAGAAGAAAGAGGTAAAATTTAAGACCTAACTACACACCCAGAGGAACTAGAGAAAAGTACAGCAAACTAATCCCAAAGCAAGGAGAAGGATAGAAATTACAAAGATTAGAGCATAAATAAATGAAATTGAGAATAAAAAAACAATAGAGAGAATTAACAAAACCCAAAGGTGGTTATTTGAGAAGATTAATAAAATTGACAAACCCTTAGCTAGACTGACAAAAAAAATGCAAACATATGAAATCAGAAATGGTATGGGTGTTATTACTATGACCCCATAGAAATAAAATGGATCATAAGACATTACTATAAACAACTGTATGCCAACAAATTATACAACTTAGATGAAATGAACAACTTCCTAGAAGCCCAAGAACAACCTACACTGAGTCAAGAAGAAATTGAAACCTGAACAGACCAATTACAAGTAAGGAGATTGAATCAGTCATCAAAAACCTCACAACAAAGAAAACCCCAGGATCAGATAGCTTCACAAGTAAATTTTGCCAATCATTTCAAGAAGAATTCATACCAGTCCTGAGCAAACTCTTCCAAAGTATTGAAGAAGAGGAAACACTACCTAACTCATTCTATGAAGCCAGTATCACCCTAATAACAAGAACAGATAAAGATAGTATAAGACAAGAAAATTATAGACCTATTTCTCTAATGACTATTGTGCTGGTTTGTATCCATTTTGTCCCTCACAAAAGCCATGTTCTTTAATGCAACCTTGTGGGGGCAGACTTGTTAGACTTTTGATTAGGGTGGGACCGATTGATTAGGTTGTTTCCATAGAGATGTGCCCCACCCAACTGTAGGTTAGACCTTTTGATTAGACCATTTCCATGGAGGTGTGACCCCACCCATCCAGTGATTAGTTCACTGGAGTCCTTTACGATTGCTGAGAGCTCACACAGACTCGAATGCTTGGAGATGCAGACAGAAAGACATTTGGAGATGAAGCCCAGAGTTTGTCTCCGAGATGCTAAGAGAGGACCCCATGTTATTTAATGCAATCTTGTGGGGACAGACTTATAAGTGTAGATTAGGTTGGAATTCTTTGAGTGTTTCCATGGAGATGTGACTCAATCAACTATGGGTAATATGTCTGATTAAATTATTTCCATGGAGATATGGACCCCACCCATTCAGGGTGGGTCTTGATATGATCACTGGAGTCCTATATAAGAGCTCAGACAGAAGGAGCTCAGTGCTGCTGCAGCTTAGGGAGACATTTTGGAGACGGCCGTTGAAAGCTGACGCTGACATTTTGGAGAACGCCATTTTGAAATGCAACCTGGGAGCAAGCAGATGCCAGCCACATGCCTTCCCAGCTAACAGAGGTTTTCCAGATGCCAATGGCCTTTCTCCAGTGAAGGTACCCTATTGTTGATGCCTTACCATGAACACTTTATGGCCTTGAGACTGTAACTTTGTAACCAAATAAAGCCCCTTTATAAAAGCCGGTCCATTTATGTGGTTTTGCAAAATGGCAGCATTAGCACACCGGAACACTTCCTCAACATGATAAAATGAGCATGTATGGTAAAAAACCAGCTAACTTTGTACTCAATGGTAAAAGAATGAAAGCTTTCCCTCTAAGATCTAGAATAAGACAGGGATGCCCACTATCACCCCTGTTTATTCAATGTCGTGCTAGAATTTCTAGCTAGAGCAGTTAGGCAAGAAAAAAAAGGCATCCAAATTGGAAAGGAAGAAGTAAAACTTATACTATTATTTGCAGATGACATGAGCCTATATATAGAAAGTTCTGAAAAATCTACAACAAAGCTACTAGAGCTAATAAACAAGTTCAGCAAAGTGACAGGATGCGAGATCACAACATTCAAAAATCAGTAGTGTTTCTATACACTAGCAATGAGTCATCTGAGGAAGAAATGAAGAAAAAATTCATTTAAAATAACAAAAAGAAACAAATGTCTAGGAATAAATTTAACCAAGGATATAAAGGACCTGTACACAGAAAACTTAAAAAACATTGCTAAAAGAAATCAAAGAAGATCTAAATAAATGGAAATGTTCATGGATTGGAAGACTAAATATCATTAAGATGTCAGTTCTACCCAAATTTATTTACAGATTCAGTGCAACCCCAATCAAAATTCCAACAACCTACTTTGCAGAAATGGAAAAGCCAATTATCAAATTTATTTGGAAGGGTAAAGGGCTCCGAATAGCCAAAAACATCTTGAAAAAGAACAAAGGTGGAGGACTCATATTTCCTGACTTTAAAACATGTCACAGTGAGAACCTAAAGTGGTGGCTAGGTGAGACAGGGCAAAAAAAACACCTCCATGAAAAATACTAGATAAAAGCCAGAAAGTGACCCAGAACACCAGTTCCAGCGATGCACCAGCTGGACAAGGTCTGCTAAATCCACAAGGACCATGCATTTGGTGAAACTGGGAGTCTGCATTCTGAAATGACTGAGTAAGCTGGCAGAAAGTCTGGTGGCCATGCTGCAGTGTGGGGAAACTGCAGGTTGGCATTTGGAGACGGACTAGTTCTTTTTAAAAAAACAAAACCCTGGAGCAGCTGCAGATATGGCAGTGAGAACCACGCAGTGAAGCACGGCAGGAGCGGGCCATAGCCAACAGCTCGGTGTCTGGCATGGAGGATAGCCCTCCCCACAGGGAGGTCTCAGGGCCAGGGGGACAGAGGGTAGCCAAAAGGAGAAAGAAACCGTGCCCCTTGCAGCCGTCTCCCTGGCGGACTGGAGACACTTCTGCCCGGGGACAGAGTCATAGCCCAGAGCCATGCCAAGAGTGTTTCCCACAGCATTGTGCACATGCCACAATATTGGCCATGGATAGTGGCCTTTAGTGCACCCCACCCATAGCTAATTGTCCTGGAGCTGGTAAGGTGGAGCTGTGCGAAAAGGGGAAAATTAGCATGCCCCATTCAACCATCTTTAAAGGAGGCTAGGAATGTCCCTGCACGGCCTGGCAGCCCAGGGCTTCCCTGGAGGCCTGCACGCACTTCTGATGTGGCAAAGCCTTCCTTCAGCAGAGGTCCTGGAAGAGCACAGCTGGGAAGGGGGACCCACTCAGAAATCCCAGGGACCCTACGCCAATACCAAGGACTTGTGGGTCAGTGGCAGAGACAATCTGTGGCAAGACTGAAATGAAGGCTTAGACTCTTGCAACAGCCTTAAATCTCTGGGAACACCTGGGAAGTTTGATTATTAAAGCTGCCCTGCCTCCCTAGCCACTCAGACACACGCTCCACATTCAGGGCAGACAGCACCAACAACACACCCAAACTTAGTGCACCAATTGAACCCCACAAGAATCAGATCCCCACACACCACAAAGACAAAGTTGGGGAGAACTCACTTGAGGGGAGTAGGTGATTCGCAGATGCCATCTGCTGGCTAGTTAGAGAAAGTATACACCACCAAGCTGTAGATCTGACAAATTAGAGATGGGCATTTTTTATATCCAGAAAGAACCCTATCAAGTAAAGCAAATGCCAAGAGGCCAAAATCTTAAAGCATATGATAAAACCAGATGATACGGAGAACCCAAACCCAAACACCCAAATCAAAAGATCAGAAGAGACACAGTACTTGGCGCAATTAATCAAAGACCTAAAATCAAATGAGAGCATGGCACAGAACATAAAGGGCATGAAGAAGAGCATGGCACAGGATATAAAGGACATAAAGAATACCCCAGAAGAGCATAAAGAAGAAATTGCCAGAGTAAATTAAAAAAATAGAAGATCTTATGGAAATAAAAGACACTGCTGGCCAAATTAAAAAGACTCTGAATACTCATAATACAAGATTAGAGGAAGTTGAACAATGACTCAGCGTTCTCGACAACCACAGAATGGAAAATGAAAGAACTAAAGAAAGAATGGGGAAAAAATCGAAATGGATCTCAGGGATACGATAGATAAAATAAAACGTCCAAATTTAAGACTCATTGGTGTCCCAGAAGGGGAAGAGAAGGGTAAAGGTCCAGAAAGAGTATTCAAAGAAATTGTTGGGGAAAACTTTCCAATCCTTCGACACAATATAAATACATAAAGCATAAATGCCAGTGAACTTCAAATAAAATAAATCCAAATAAACTCACTCCAAGACATATTCTGATCAGACTGTCAAATACTGAAGAGAAGAGCAAGTTCTGAAAGCAGCAAGAGAAAAGCAATTCACCACATACAAAGGAAACAACATAAGACTAAGTTGTGACTACTCAGCGGCCACCAGGGAGGCGAGAAGGCAGTTGCATGACATATTTAAAATTCTGAGAGAGAAAAATTTCCAACCAAGAATACTTTATCCAGCAAAACTCTCCTTCAAATTTCAGGGAGAGCTTAAATTTTTCACAAATAGCAAAAGTACATGAAAAGAAAACCACAATGAGGGATTATTTCACACCTACTAGAATGGACACTATTAAAACAGAAAACCACGTTTGTTGGAGAGGACGGGGAGAAATAGGAACATTTATTTACTGCTGGTCAGAATGTAAAATGGCACAGCTGCTGTGGAGGACGGTTTGGTGTCTCCTCAGGAAGTTAAGTATACAATTGCCATGTGATCCAGCAGTTCTGCTACTAGGTATTTACCCAGAGGAACTGAAAGCAGGGACATCAACAGACATTTGCACCCTGATGTTCATTGTGGCATTTTCACAGTTGCCAAAAGACGGAAGCAGACCTATTGCCATCAACTGAAGAATTGATAAACAAAATGGGGTATATACATATGCTGGAATGAACTGATTCATTTAACAACATGGATGAACCTTGAGGACACTGTTGAGTAAAATAAGCCAGACACAAAGGGACAAATATTGTATAATCTCACTGATATGAATTAATTATAATAAGCAACTTAAAGAGTTAGAATGTGGATTATAGGTCATGAGGAGATAGAATGAGGCTACATAGAGAATGGGGAGCTCATGTGTAATTTGTGTAGAATTTCTGTTTAGGTTATTGTAAATGTTTAGAAATGGATAGAGGTGATGTAGCACATTATTGTGAATGTAATCAACAGTGTTGAATTATGTGCATGTATGTGGTTGAAAGGGGAAATTTAGGGTTATGTATGTCACTAGAAGGAAGGCTAGAGTATGGAACATGAGACTGTATAACACAGTGAACTCAATCCACAGTGGTGGACGATGACTGTGGTTAATAGAACAAATATAAAAATGTTCTCCCATGAACTAGAACAAACATACATCACTGTTCAAGGTGTTAATAATAGGGTGGTGTATGGGAAAATATATACGTAATGCAACCTATGAATTATAGTTAACAGTAATATTTTAATAATCTTTCATCAGTTTTAGCAAAGGCGCCACACCATTGCAAAGTGTCAACAGTAGGAGGGTATGAGGGTTGTGGGGTTTTTCTTTTTGGAGCAATGAAAATGTTCTAAAATCAATTGTGGTGATGAATACACAATTCTGTGACTCTACTTAGAGCCAATGATTGTACACTTTGGATGGACTGTATGCCATGTGAGTGTATCTTGGTAAATCTGCTTAAACAAATTTAAATGTACGGAAGCAGAAAGACTAGGGCTCACCATCCAGGGGCAGGGAAACCCACTTGCAGTGCCTGAGCACATCAAAATTACTGGCTGTCTACCATGCATGAGTATGCACAAGATGTGCACCCCTAAGCCACAGAACTTTCCAGAAAGTTCTTTGGGATCCCTAGAGAGACAAAGCCTAGAACTCGCAAGCAAACCTATTTCAGAAGGCCATTGCAGTGAGAGACAGATTTAAACAGGGAGAATGGCGGTGCTGTGAGCTGGTCCACACTCACTTTGCTGGCTCCTGCCTTTCCTTGCCTGGAGGCTGGCTCTCACTGTCAGAAGCCACTCTACCTGCCTGGACGTGCTGAGGAATTAACGTACCCAGAGGCAGCTCTCCATCAGTGACTCATAGCATTGAAGGCTGTGCAGAAATGCTCCATCTTCCTTTGCCCTCAGCTGGGATAGCTGTGGTGTGTTCCACTCTGCCTTCACTCCACCTCCTCCATGGGGAGTGAAACTTAAGTCACCCACAGGGGTAGGGAGGTCGGGCAAGGGGGTGTAATCCACTGGATGGCAAATGCTGTATTTGCCACCTTCTTTCCCCTCTCTCAGTTCACACTCCCCTATCTCTGCTGCCCGAGGATGCCCTCCCAAGTGAACTGTGTGCACTGGAATCCTTGTGTCAGGGTGTGTCCATTACCTGGGGCTGCCATCACTATGTACCACCCAAGTGAGTGGCTTAAAATGTATTGCCTCACCATTCTGGGGACCAGAAGTCCAAAATCAAGGTGTTGGCAGGGCCCTGCTCCCTCTGAAGTCTGTCGGGTTTGGCAGGGGCAGGCAGTCCATGGTGTTCCTTGGCTGTGCCATGACCCAACCTCTGCCTCTGTCTCATGGCTGTCTTCTCTCTTCCCAAATTTCCTCTGCTGATAAGGATGCAAGTCATATTGCATTAGGGCTCCCCCCAGTCCAGTTTGGTCTCGTCTTAACTAATCTTCAACGATCCTATTTCCATAACTGTCACATTTGCAGGGCCCGGGGTTAGGACTTGGAATATCTTTTTTGGGGAGGGGCACACAATTTAATGCATAGCACAAGATTTGCTTCTGGGGGAGTTCAAAGCCAGACAGCAAATCTCTGCAAACAAAGCAACTTAACAAGGTTCACAACATGGTAGACACTCGGCAAATATTTGTTGAATAAGTGTGTTTTAAACTAGCCTATGCAAAGCCTAGTGGCAGGGAGGGGATGCGGCCTCTGGTTCTGCAGTGACTTCAGCTGGCCTGGAGTGCATTGGTGTGCTTGGGAGAGAGCAAGCCACGAGTCTGAGGAGGCTGGGGACAGGGACAGAAGCATGACAGGAGTCTGACAAAGTCTCCCGTGAGAGGATTGTGCAGATGTAATTAAAATCCCCAATCAGTTCACCTTAAACTACAGAGATTATCTGGGTGGGCCTAGCCTAGTCATGTGACCCCTTTAAAAGCAGAGAGCATTGGCTGGCTGGTGGCAGGAGAGTCAGAGTGTTTCCTGTTTCAAAGCATGAGAAAGACTCAGTGCACCATTGCTGGCTTAAAGATGGAGGGGTCCTCCTGGGGAGGGGTGAATTTAGACGGTCGGGAATTTGTTGGGACTATCTAAAACAAATAATAGCTATTTTACTATTATTTTCCACCCCATCTGCACTTGGAGAAATATGTATTAAAGCAGAGCTAATAGTGGAGTGGGAAAGTCAAAACAAAGGGTGTCAGTAACTGAGGGATGCTACTCAACACCCATATTCTCTTCTTAAGTTTCACTTCTTGGGCTTCCTGGGACATAGTAGTGGCCATATAAACTAGCTCTGAAAAGTGAGATGAAACACAATTTTCTAGGTGGGGCTTGTGGAAAATCTCCCTATAATGGACAGACTCAGCTAAGATACATCTTTTTCCCTTTGCCCTCTTGATTTTTCCTGCCTGGAACATAGACATGATGCCTGGAAGTGGAGCCATTAAGCTGAGGCCAAGAAAGTTGCAGAAACCTGATCCTGACATCTTTGAGTAAGTGAACTAATCCCAGAAACCAGTTATTTCTCTAATTTTTCTTACATAACACACAATTAACTGTTATATTCTACTGCCAAAAAAAAAAAAATCCCTAATTGATAAAGCAAGTTAGGTAAGATTATTTTCTAAAGCAGTTTCATTGAGCTATATTCACATACTATACAATCCATTCAAAGTGTACAATCAGTGGCTTTTAGTATAATCAGAGAGTTGTGCATTCATCACCACAGTCAGTTTTAGAATATTTTCATTACTCCAGAAAGAAACACCCCACACCCCTTAGCAGTCAAGCTCAATCCCCCTACCCTTCCCCAGCCCTACATAACCATCAATCTAATATAAATCTAATATAAATTGATTTATATTTACATTTCATATAAATGGAACCATACAATATGTAGTACTTTGTGTCTGCTTTCTTTCACTTAGCATAATGTTTTGTTTTTTCTTATTTGCTCATTGCTACTGGGGTCTCTTTCCTTCTAGCCCTTTCAGTGGACAGAACAGAGAGAAATATGTGTGTGTACTTGTAACCATCTATACCTATCACAATGTGTTGTTTTAATTATTATTTTTTTAATTAGAGAAGTTGTAGGTTTACAGAGAAGTCATGTAAAAAATACAACATTCCCATATCCCCCCTATTGCTGACACTTTGCCTTGGGGACTTACCTTTGTTACAACTGAACGTCTAATGGGTCCTGGAGCTCCGTACTCCGCCATGTTCCCCGGAAGTCTCCATTAAAATTTTGAGCCCATTCTTCTTTTTTTTTTTTTCTTGATATGAGCACATGCAATACTTCTCATGCTTTAAAACCTCCTACCTTAATTTATCCCTGCTTGTCAGTCTCTCTCTGCATCTCTTTCTCTCTCCTCCTCACCTCTTTTCCATTTCAGGTTCCTGCCTTCATAATTCATGATCTTTGACAAATCCTTGGATTAGTGGAAACGAGACTCTGGGAAACATTGTGCATAGGGTGTGAGAAGTTTCAAGATAGCAAGAGGTCAAGACCCTGAAGAGGGGGCAATATTTGTAGGGCAACAACTTCTCTGAAAACTGGTCAGAACCAGCAGGTAAACTGCCTCCTGGGGAAACGGTGAGCAATTCAGCTGCACCATCTGGACTCAACCAGTCAAGAAGCTCAGCTTATAAATCAAGTGAGGTACAAGCTCTGACCCCAGTTGACTTAAACAAATCTCCTTGGACTCCCCACTCTGAAGCCCCAACCCACAGAGCCCCCACCCCAGCCCTCTGATTGGGGTAAGGTTCCCTTCACTCTGAATTCAGCATCTTTGTTGCAGGTGGACAGCTGGTTGGTAATTTCCGTGAAACCCAGACCATCTGGGGGGTCAACACTCCATTTATGTCCCAACACTTTTCATATCCTAAATGCATCACCTGGGTGTTGATTGTCTACTGTGGAGCAAAACTGAGTCTTCCTGGGTCCTTCCCTGAGAGACCTCCTAAGCACAAGCTCAGGTTACCTGCTGAAGGAAAATCCATTTTCCCTTATGTATTTCATAAGTCTCAAATATTAATCAGTGTTAATTGAATTTCAGACAATATCACAGAACAGCTCTTTCATGTTTTTCTTCCCTACATCTCTTGTCTGCCCTCCCCAGTCATGGTTGCACCAGAAACACATGTCAAAAATTCTTCACCTTGTAGTCAAATCACCTCTCTCAACCTTCCTGCAGCTAACAATTTGTGATTTAGGTAAGCTGATTTGCCTCTTCTTCACTCGAGGTGAATTCTTTCCTAATCCTTCATGAAAACAGAATTTTGCCTACATCTGTCCGCATCCCAGTTTTTTTCTCAGGCAGCAGTAATCCTCTGTCAACCCCATACATTAAAACTCATTTCTTGGAGGTTTTGGGGGATTCAGATTTAATTTCTACGTCTTCCTAATGTCGGAGGTCCTCTTTTCCTTATTTTAATACATGCCTTAATAAAAACAAAAAGAAATGTGACCATCTGCATCTTCTAATTTGGATGAGCCAGGTGTTTTTTTATTTCTAAGATGTAGATTAAAAGGGCTAGAACCCATCCTGTCTGAAGTAAAATGTGAGGTCACCTTCATCTCCACTTTCGCACATTCGAGTGCTGTGGCTTCTGTTCTCAAAATGCAGAGTTCTGGTTCTTTACTGCTTTTATTTCCATATTAGTGCAACTCAGCTCAGCTCTTCACTGGATTTCCACAAAAACAAATGTCCTCGTTGATGTCACCTGCATAGTAAGCACACAGATATCCAAGTGGACATTCTACTTCCCATTTTCTGTCTCTGGAATTTCTTTTTTATGTTGGTTATTACCTCTCTTTCCTTACCATTCACATTTCCCTTCTTCCTCTGAACTGAGGTTTCAATCCTCATACTCAAGTTGAATTGCTTTTTGGAGTTAACTACCACTTCTATCTAACAAATTTAAATCTTTCCATTTCATTGTTGTTGTTTCTTTTTTATTTTTAAACTGCTGAATAAAAGAATGCTGGGTGGACTCAGTAGAAATAATCAGAGTTGAATGGCTCATTGAAAAAGGAGTTTCAGTGTTTCTGCTTTTGCACATGTGTATTAGCACTACGTTCTGATACCTGCCCTGATCTATACATAGTTGCTACGCACACAAAATCTAATGAAAACACTTTTGGAGTGTTGCAATACCTATAACAAATAGAAATACAAGCTAAACAGATTATATAGTGTCCTTCACTTCCCAAATTCTTGTTAGTGGAATTATTGCATCCAAATTCATGAACTGAATGGATTCAGATAATTTTTGAGATATGATTAGTGGGAGAAAACTTTCAAGTAGATATTCCCTTGGACAAGCAAACACTTAGTATCTGAACCCAGGAACTGAGTAGATTTGGAAAAAAGAATTCCTCTCTCATCCTTCTTCAGAGATACACCATCTCCTTGGGCATAAGTAATTCTTTCAGAATGTACATTTTTAAACCTGAAAGAAAAATCAAAGTTAGCAACCCACAGGTAATTTACTATAAAGGCCAAAGGTGAACTAAAGGAGTCAGTGTAAAATTATAAAGAATGCAACTTTTTCACATGGATAAGCCTATCTATACCCTGGGAGAATTTGGTTTCAGTGAGTATAATTTTAGCACCAAAAGTTCCCAAATACGTGAAACCAGCTTCTATCTAATAATACAGCATAGTCACACTCAATAAAAGGCATTTCTGACATTTAAGAATCTTGAAAAGTGTTACTATTCATTTTATGAACACTGGCAAGAGAGATTCTGCTAGAAAAATGTTTCAAGTCATTAATTCAGCATACCATCGATGTTGGTTTTGGCACAAGCTCTTGTAGAAAATCAAAAGTGTCTTAGGGGTGTTCCCCCATTCTTTGTTTTCAAATCTGTGATCTAGGAAGAATGATCACATGAAGAATGATACTAATTATGTTATACCAACCATAGTCAAGAAGCCGTCAACTTCAAAAGCATCTATTAGGTAATAAGGACACTTTAGAGACAAAGTTTTATTTCTGACCATTGTGCATTGCATATTTTTACAATTTCTAGTGCTTTGGTTTCACCACCAACAAAAAGTAAACAGTAAAATCTTACACATGGCAAGTTTTTACTCATTTTCCTTAATTGAGAATGAATGGACAAGAAACAATTTTAATCCAATGAAATTATGGGAATTTGCTACAATGAGAAATTAATAAAAGATCTGCTCTGCCAGGGGCTATTTGAATGAAAAGAAATGCTATTGTTTATGACTTTGAAGTCAAATGTTGACTCAGATCTGTTGCTCTTTTAGTATTTGAACAACAGAAGAAGCCTAGTACGCCTCTAAAATCCTTAAATAAATTCTGTTCTTGTGGAAAGCAAAATGATATGAAAACGGTTAATCATCTATAGATTCATGATTTAAAACAAAATGATTTAACACTTGAGCATCCATCCTGTTTGTAAGCCACAGTTCAAGACATCCTGGTTTCACTTCACTGAGGTAAATGGCTAGATTTTTTTTTTTAACCAAAAAGATTTCTTCAAGTTTTTAAGATTATATCTCAGAAAATATTCCTGCAATGTACAAATAGAGACATGTAGATGTTAAATCCAAGATTTTTCTTTTTCTGATATTTAGGCACCTGGAAAAAGCAGTTAATACCGCAGGTCATTAGAGACTGTTTGCAGTGAAATTAAAAAGTGAAAAAAAGGAAAGAAACGGCTGGTCTATTTGACCATCCTAGTTTACAGCCTCCTAAGAGAATGATGAAGCCTTCCCACATGAGTGAATTTTATAGAAAACAGAAACCTTTTAAAACACAAGTATTTTTAAAGATGGTTTATACATTTTCTCAGGAAAAAAAGGTACTTATAAAATATGTTGCATATCTCCTTGCCCCCATAATAGAACCTGGAGACTTTAATTTCTGTGTTGGTCAAGGATCCCAGATCACCTCTGTGAGCCTTGGGTTCTGTTGAAGCCTATAATGCCGAGTTCGTCCTCGCAGTTGTTATCCAGTCCCATAACAATCCTGTGTATGGGGCTGGATAAGACTGTTTGACCTCACATGAAATGCCCCCCAAAGGCCTTGTTTGTTGAGTTCTTGGTTTTGTTTTATAGTTTTCCTGTTTCCTGCTTCTTTCCACCCAGCAGCTGCCATATTTTGGCAGCTGATAGAAGCTGCAAGCTTGTGTGACATACAAATTTTTTTCACTGTTTATCCAGAATTCAGATTTAACTGGGGTTCTGTGTGTTGTCTGGCAGTCTGACCCCACCCCTTTTCAGGAAACCCTAAATATAGGAACCCTACTTCACCAGCCATTCCCAAGGAACATAACAGGCAGCAGCGTACCCTGTCTGCCCAAGACTCCTGTGCCCAGTGCAGAGAGGACAGAGGGGTCCTGGGTTCTCTGAGCTGTGATCACCAGCAAGAGTGACGCCTCCAGCCTTGACAGAGTCACAAGGATGGAACTGGATGTTTCTAGTAACCTGCTGGGTGGACTTACATCTAACTCTCAGGGCTTCTGTGTCAATTAGGATTGTATAACCAGAAGACAGAAATGGTAGTAGCTTGAAGAAGGAAAGGTTCATATTGACTCACATGAAGTCTAGAGGGAGGCAGTGCAGGTTTGAAAGGGTAGGCTCACAGAATCAAGGACCCAGCCTTCTTCTGGCTCTCTACTCCACTGTGCCTCATGCTCCAAGATGACTGCTGGAGCTCCAAACTTCACATGCACTTGCCAGAAAGCAGGATGGAGAGGAGAAAGAGGAAGGATGACTTCATCCCCCAGCCCTGTAAAGCTATGATATAGAAGTAATACTTTGCTTCTGCTCCTTGGCCAGAACCTGATCATGCAGCCTCATCCATTTGCAAGGGAGGCTCAGAAATGTCACCTCTGGTGGGAAATTTTGTGGGCATACAGAGATTCTGTTACTAAAATTTGGGGAAAGATTACCAGAGGTCTCTGCCTTGTCTTTCTCTGTAGTGGTTTTGCAATGTGTCAACTTGTCTAGGCTGAATTACATTTCCCATTTCCTTTAACTGTACATCTCTCATTAGGGTTGTCCACAGAGGGGATTCTTGGAGAATCAGGAGGTAGAAGGCAATCAGCAGGCAATTTTTAGCTAAGACTCATCATCGTTGATCTGCTGACTCACCTTGTTGGTAGGAAGCAGTAGCTGGTTTGCAACTGTTCCACCTTCCCCTGGCTCCTTCTTCTGCTTCTTTAACTTGTCTGTGTAGCTCTGTGATGAGGCCCTGGATTCTGCAGGATACCCTCATCACCAAGCTCAGAGGCAACAGGAACGGACAGAGGCTTCAGGCCATCCCAGGGCGGCCCCAGCTCCTGCTTGTGGGTTCCAGCCTGCTCATGCTCTCTCACACTTTTCCTTCATCTTGCCTTCCTGACCACCTGCCCTGTGGACTTCAAGCTCCATCATCAGAAGCAGGGACAGGTCTTACAGAGACTGCTTGACCAGCAAAATGAGTACATCAGCCAATGCCAGGTAACAATCCTTGTGACTAAATATAACCATATGGTCACTGTAACCAGATAGACAGATGATAGATGACAGATGGATGATAGAGAGATAGATAAATGATAGATTGATGATAGATATAGAGATGGATTGATAGATGATTGACAGGTAGGTAGATGATAGAAAGATAGGTTGATACATAGATGATATCAATTGATATATACAAATACATATATATGATTGTATGAATATATGATTTGAAACTCGCCTGAAGTCTGTGCATTGTGTGTGCATGGTGCAATGTGATTTAATATTTGACTGTTTACTTCTTATGTATGTTTTTAAAGAATATCTATAGCTGGATCTCTTTCTGTATAACATCTATCTATATATATTACTATCTTGTCTATCTTTCTGTCTACTTGAAGAGGATGCCATATATCAATCTTTCATGCATCCTTGCCTTTCTCTCAGTATCAAGTTTATATATCACTGAAATTTAAAAGACTTTCCATTTTACTAAGGATTTTTATATACTGAAGGCCAAACTATCAAGAAATACTTAGACGCTTACAGTAGAATCAATGGAAACAAATGTAGTTAAGATAGTCCTGGAGAATGTAGAATTTTAATCTCTTGCCTGAATGTACAGATCCCAAATTTATTTATGAATTTTAAAAATACTTAATTTTGAAACTGGCCTGAAGTCTGTGCATTGTGTGTGCATGGTGCATGTGATTTAATATTTGACTGTTTACTTTGAAAATGGATTTTGCCCACCAGCCTTCTAGCCACCTGGATGGTCCCCTGTTACAGGGAAAAGTCTGAGACCCAGACAATTGTAGACACTTCCAAAGAGCAACCACTCTGCTCCAGGGAAACACAGCAGTGCCTCTGTCAGTCAGGCTCGGAGCACCTTATGTTTCAGCCACAAACGGATTATGGCGCAGCTGCTCCCAGGTGAGAACCCTCCAGGAGAGCAGAAAAGGTGTCTCCCTGCTCCTGTGGGAGATTTATCTTGGTGATGGGCAAGTGCCTGTACACCATAAGCTCAGATCAAACCCAGCGGAATGCTGGGGGACTGTCAGCCACTTAACTATTTGGCAGATGAATTAGTAGTAATTATTGTCTAATTAATTAATTAGTTATCAATTCATGGATTAAATAAAACTCCATATATGTAGACAATTTTAAGTCCACTTCAGAGTTCTGAGTAATAATACGGGTTTCAGTTTTTTTCATCCCTTTCTGTAAATAGAACCCGATGATTTGAACATAGAAATTTCTTCACTTTTTACATTATTATCCTGGAAAATTTTAATCAAATTTAACATTATTGAACAGATATTGATAGATAGACAGATACATAGATGGACAGACAGACAGATGGATAGGTAGATAGCCAGCCAGCCAGCCGTATGGCAGAACTGGTTAAATTGTACCAGATTGCATTTGAAGGCTGTTTCCCATGGTCGTGTGTGTGTGTGTGTGTGTGTGTGTGTGTGTGAGTCTGAGTTTCTGCTGACTTCTGCGTACAGTGTGAGGGTGCTGAGCTGTAAATGCATGACCGCGATCTCATTGTCTGCTTTCTCCTGCAGAGCCTAGGACTTGGCAGGGGTGGTGGTGAGGCCATCGATGGCCTGTCTCAGGCTGCTGCCTGCACCGAGCCACCTGCTCACCGGGTCCTGCCTGACAGGTGTGTGCAGACTGGCTCCCTCCTGAGGCCCTGCGTGGGGAATGCTCCGTCCCTGACAGCCCTCATCACAGAAGGGTAAGTTTACAGATGACACCAGCCCCCAGGCAGCTTTTCTAGGAAAGATGACAGAAGGGTTACATTTTGGGAGCTGGAGGCCCTGTGGGGACATCTTCCATCCTTCTGGGGTTACTGAGAGGAACCACTGAACAGAAGAGCCAAGAGCCCTCCTTCTCTTCCACCCACCGGTGCTGATGAGACCTGCCTGGAATTCCGTCGCGGTCTTATTTGGGGCGATGTTCTCCTTCAGAAGCCGCAGTCAAGGGAGGATGGGGTGAGTTCACAGCCCTTAGGAACAGTAAACCAATCCACAAACAACTCGATTGAACCCTGCACGTTATATGTTGCCTGCTCATTTGAGACACAGTGAGCACAGCTTCCTGTCCAAAGCTAAGTCAGATTGATTAAAATAAATACGTGTAACAATGTGGCCCAAAAAATCCAGAATATTTAAAGTTCAGAGCTTGATAACGATCCATGTTGGTTAATCCAAAAGTCTGTCTGCATATCTTGCCCAAAGTTTGCAATTGCTATAGTTAAACTAAGCCACATGGTTATGTTAGTAACGCTCACTATTCAGAGAAGTCATTTATTCATTTCTTAGAAGTTGTAGAGCTAATACAATATAAAAATGAGATACTGAGCTAATGCCTGAAATTGAATCTAAAAAAAACTAACTTATTGGGTCTTGGAAAGTTAAGATCAAAGTAAAGTGTGATGGGGAGTGTTCTGAGACCTACCGCTGTGTGAACTCGAGGAAGACTCTTTTGTTCACTATTGTGTTTCAGTTGTTAACCCTGTGTCTAACACATCGCATACTTGGATAAATATTTGTGGTGGAAAAGGGTGGGGGGAACAGTGCCCCCTTTATCTGTCCTGTCATCTGTGTGGGAAACCCTAGTCTGGAACGTCTATCTGAACGGGTCCCAGTCAGAGCATTACATTTGGCCTTTGCTTATTGCAGGCTGATGTACCCCTTCTGAGACATGTCAGGCTCCGTATCCATTCAGACCCTGAAGCAGAGACTTTTCGCTAAGTGCATTTCCATAGCTCTGTGCATGTGTGTGACAGTTTGGAGTGCAGCTGCCTGCTACAGCCAGGGAACACTTTCTTCCATTTCCTGATGGAAGATGGAAGAAGAGGTTGAGATTATGGAGATGGAGGATTTATAGAACACCCTTCCTTTTTGAAGAGAGGAAACAACTTGTAGGTTGAATGTCCCCTAAGAAGTATTTTCAGATCACTTCAAGAAAGGATGTTGCAGGGTGTTTGCTGTGTCATCTCATCATGTCGCCCTTCATTTTCCAGTCCTTGATCTGCCTGCCACAAGCCTTAACTATCATATGGGTTTTAAAGCAGAAGCAAAAGGCATCTTAGTTGTTAGTTTTGAGAAAAAAATTAGAGAATGTATCTGAGGATGCATGTTTCATGTTCTTGCTAGATATTAGGGCTTCCCAAGTTCAAACCACATAAAGGTTGGAGGCAACATCCTTGTCAGAATGACATATGCCTTATGCCTTTGAACATGAAAGGTTTTTTTACCATGGAGAGAAAAAAACAGATTTATTTCTTAAACAATATAATAACTGTTATGGGGTCAGTTTTCTTCCTAGCTTCTCAGCTCTCCAGTAATGCTGGCAAGTCAGTTGCTGGGAAACATCAGTTTAATATAACTGAGACATTTTGCCCTCAAAGATGGCCCCTGTACATCACAGGAAGAGTATCAATGCCTATGGGGTTGGGAGAAAATAACAATGACAATAACAATTATCAGGCTAAGATGTCTTACAGAGAGTCGCCTGTTGGCCGAGCAGTTACTTTCTTGGCAGTGACTAAGAACGGACACGACCTTTAGGGGACAATGCACACACCCTCAGCCTCCAGTCTCCCCAAGGGCAAGGCTGGTGGAAAGGACCAGTTAGGTCATCTTGTAAGGTAGCAGCTAAGGCTGGTAGATCTGGGAACAGTCCACAGAGAGGTAGGGACAGGCAGGTTTAAGAACCTGCTGTTCAGAAGAGAGGGTAGGAGGTGTGTATTTGACTATAACAGTTGACCAGCATGCACCTACACAGAATAAGTGGTATTTATTTGGACCACCATGCACGTACATGAGCACATACAAAGAAGTACTGCTAATTCCTTTCAAAGTCTGGGGAAGTGGCCAAAGAGCATCCTATCCTAGCACAGAAAGCTGACTCTCTGAAAGCTGAGAGGACATCAGAAAAAGTCATCTCCACCTTCCCCTGGGGCAGATTTTGAGCAGGAATGGTGATTTAAAGAGATAGGGCCAAAGACAGTGATGGACGAAAACAGACAGATATTTTGGCAATGTCACAGGGCTCCAATCTGGCAATCATCTAACTTAAGTTCATCCTGGAATAATATGAAATTAATTCCCATTACCCAGAACTCCAAATCATACCCGCTGTTTTCCTTTCTTAGACAAGGTTTGCACATTAGGGATTCTTTTGAGCCTCTCCTGAAAATTTAAATTCAAAGAAATTATATATTTATTTAAAAAGGCATATCTAAAATGTCATTCTCAAGCCTACTCTTAAAATTTTGGAAGAAGGTTATATTTCCTTGCTAGTCCACAGATAGATCATTTTTATTACTAATTACTCTTGAATTTTGCATGCTTTGGACACCTGCTTTATTAGGCATCCAAGGAAATCTTTGCAAAAAATGCATGATAATTGTTTGGGTGTGTGTATCATGGTGGCAATTTTAATATCTACTGTTCTAAGCTACCTCAACTAACCACATGCTTAAAGAACCTGATTGCTTGTCACCCCATTGGTGGGAATCGGAGACAGAGGAAACATGGGTATATGTGTCAAATAGATCTCTGTTGGGTGCCAGAGGTCCCCCTTTCTAACTCTGTGATCAAATTTTAGCTTCTCTGAGCATTAATTTCTTCAGCCATGTGGCAGTTGTTGAACGAGTACATACTATTACGCACGAAGCTCGTAACAGTGGCTTCCAAGTACCACCCCCAATCATCGAGGAATTCAAGTGCACATTTGCTAAATATATGCATCCAGAAAGCAACCCAGATTTTCTCTGGGTTTTCTTTCCGTAAGTGTAGTTTCTTGTTAGTGATCAGCTGGATCAGTTAAACAGGTTTGAAGCAAGCGTAAGAGGTATGTAAAACATGGGATTAATTGGTTTGATAGGAAAATCCACGCCCTAAACCCAGCCCTAGTCATGACTGAAATCACAGCTTTTCAGTAAAGCCAGAGTCAGAATTACTTTTTTCTCGGTAAATACATTTCCTTTGTTTTGTGTTAGTGTTCTGTTCCTCATTCGTTGAGCAGTGTGCTATATTTTTCATGATATTCCTCCTGTTTGTAAAGGTATCCAAGAGAAAAACTTAACCTTAAGTGTTTCTGTCTCTAGAGAGGATGGAGGTTTCTGCTAAATTAATCTCTTGAAGCCTGGTTTGGAGAAAGGAAACGCTTTTTAATCCCTATGCCCTGAACTCTTTGGTTAAGGGCTTCTAAGCAGTATCTTTGTGACAATCAAGAGGGGTCATACCTGTTATTTTTCATTGGAGTAAAGAGCAAATTCACAAAGAGGGGTCAGAGGCCCAAGGAGGCTTGTTACGTGGCGCTAACAGGCGGAGGTCAAATGCTTTTCCATAACAAGCTCACGGCCACGTTTCCAAAAGGGTCCATCAATGCCAAAGTCTAATCAGGGCTGCTCAGCCTTTTAGGGAATGCCTCTTAGGTTTAAAAGACTTGGGCATAAAGGGACCTGACACTCTCTAGGTAGCTTATAATTCAAGCCAGTTTTCCCCATGAGATCAGTGCACATTCTTTAATGGAGTTCTGTGAAGCATAGCATGGGGAGAGAGGATGATAAAATCAGAGCTGGCCTCCCTCTAATTTAGAATGCATAACTACTTTTGTGGGAATGCAGAAAAATTGGCCTGCCTTGATATTCTTTGGGTTAAATGTGTTTTGTTCCAAACAGTACCATGGGGGGATAAAATATTAACCCATTGTAATGCAGCAATTTTCTCCAATTAGCCTAAAAGGTTTCTGAGGATATGTGAAACTTGTTTTCTCTTTATATACGCTTCTTGCTATACCTGGAGTCAACCAGCTGCAGCCTGAGGATCAAATCCAGCAGGTGGCCTTGTTTTGTAAATAAAGTTTTATTGGAACACAGCCACACTCATTCGTTTGTGTATCATTTACAGCTGTCTTTGCCGCAATGGCAGAGTTGAGTCGATGTGACAGACTCTTTGGTCCTCAAGGCCTGCAATATTTACTATCCGGCCTTTTGTAGAAGAAGTTTGGTGACTCCTTGGCTATACCATCCAAAGAAGCCTCATACTCCCCAGGGTACCCATTTTTCTCTCTCGTTGATGAGCCCCTTCTTGACCTCACCTGGTGTGATAGTTAATTTCATGGTCAACTTGATTAGATTCTGGTGTCCAGTTGTTTGGTCAAGCACTGGCCTTTTTGTTACTGTGAGGGTATCTTGTAGATGGAATTTGCATCTATAATTAGTTGGTTTCATCTACAACCAACAAAGGCAATCTGCTCATCCTATCATCTGGAAATCTTAAAAGCCAGAACTGTGAGTTTCAGTGGTCAGAAGAAGAATTTCTGCATTAACTTCAACATTGACTTTTGCCAGAATATCCGGTCAGACAGTTTCCTGTTGGGAACTTGGACTGAGGTTTCAGCATCATCTTTATCAGAGTTTCCAATTTGTGGCCTTCCCTACAGAGTTTGGACTTGCCAGCCCCACTGTTGAATGAGCCAGTTCCTTATAATAAATCTCTTAAGGGATTGTCTTACATGAATGTGTACACACACACACATATCATTCATATATATATATAGATATATGATCTCCTGTTAGATCTGTTTCCCTGGAGAATCCTGACTGATCCACTGGCATCTCTCTTCCAAGGTGTTTTCATTAACCACAAGTGGCTATAGAGCACTTGAAATGTGACTAGTATGACTGAGGAACATATTTTTAAGTTTTATTTAATCATAATTAATCTAAATTTAGATAGCCACATGTGGCTACCGTATTAGACAGTGTGGGTGTAGAGCTAGTATGGATGCACAAAGCGGGGCTTTAGTTGCATCACAAGCCAGGGAACAAAGAGGTCTGACGATCTCTTGTCACATCATAATATTCCTTTTCTAAATTTTTTATTGTGAAATATAACACGCCTTCATATGCGCACACAATGTAAAGGCACATAATTATACTTTATTTACTTAATGTCTATATGATTATCCAGGATCTCAATTCCTTTTTGTGTTAGTTTGAAGGTTTTTAAAGCAATTTATACAATTTAAATTTTGAATTTGGGGGCATAATATAGTTATTTCCCCAGGTCATTTCTAGTGTCATCTATTTGTGCTTTCTTTCTTGCTTTCTAGGTGGATTTTCCTGATTGTTAATCAGTTCTACCTCTCTTTTAAGAGAAGCAGCCTTTAGCTTTGCTCTATTCTTTTGTTTCTTCTCTGTTTCAATATATGCTGTATTTATTACTACCATCCTTCTCTTTCCATAAGTCCTTATGAGAGATTTTTAAAAATATTTTTAAGTACTTAGTCTGAGTTCTTGGCACAAGAATTTTTAACAGTTTTTGTTTGTTCGTTTGTTTGTAAGCTATACATTTTAAGCTCAAAATTTCTGGCTTTAGTTTTATCCCATATGTTTTAATAGGTGCATTTTCATTTCATTTTAAGTGGATTTCCAGCTTCCTTTGTGATCTTTTATTTCATGTATGGGTAAATTTGAGTTTTGAAACAATTTTCATGTATATACCTTCTAAAATATATTCTTCATTATTGATTCCTTACTGAATTACCTTGTGTTTAAAAATTTTGACTTGTGTGACTCCAGTGCTGTGACTTGCTTTATGACCTAATGCATGCCCAGGAATTTTCTTCTTGTCCTCCTTCTCCTCCTCTGTCACATTCCCTGTGTGCTTCAAAATAATTTTTAATTATTGGAGATTATTATTATATCATTTATTTATGCATTTCATTTGCCAAGCAAGTTTTTTTTCTTCTTTGTTTCCTGCTTCTATTGAATGGATAACTTTTTTTTTTCATTATCTACTTTGGAAGCTAGGCTTCTTAATTCTTCCCCCTGTCCCCAGTGGTTATTCTTGAAGTATTAATTTGCATATTTAACCCAAATCTAAATTAAATAAGTATTTTAAATTTAATATTTCCTTCCAACAATGCAATGTCTTTATTTTCTTGCCTGCTAGTTTTGTCCTTTCTTTAACCTCTACCTATATATTTTGGAAGTGTACTCATGGACTAGCCATCTAGTTATTTATTTGTTTAATTTTTAAATTTAGATTTTCCGCGTGTTTACCAATTTTCACTCACTCAAAACATCTAGAATCTCATTTATTCCTTTTGGGTCTTTTCCTTACTCCTGAACTATGTACATCCTTTGAAGTTTCTTTGTGATGTCTGCTGCTGGCAAAGTGCTCCAGGTTTCTGCTTATTTCAAAAGTAATTTCTTTCTCCATTTTTCTTGACAGAAAGTTCTACTCCATATACTATTTTAGATTGAGAATTTTTTGACTCCACACTTTGAAGTCATTCTTATTCCACTTTTCCCTGGCTCCCAGTTTGTAGATAATTCCTTCAGTCTACTTATCATTTCTGCGTAGGTTATCTGTCTTTTCCCTCTGGCTCCTTCTAAGACCAGCTCCCTGCTTTGATATTATTAGTCTGACTAGCATGCAACATGGCTTCTTTTCAACAATCCTGCTTGACATTGTTTGATCTTTCTGATCCTGAACATTTGCATCTTTCATACCTAGAATATTCTCAGCCATTTTATCTTTTAATGCTTCCTCTTCTACATTCCCTTTTTAAAAATCTCCTCGTGTTCCACCTAGATCTATTTTGGACCTTCTTATTCAATTGGTGAAACCTCAAGCCTCTATTTAGTTTTTCCACTTCTTTGCCTCTCTGTCATCCATTCCGTGTTATTTCTACACATCTATATTATATTTCACTAATATGCTCTTCAGTGATGTTAGTCTGCCTATAATCCTTCCACTGTGTTTTATTTCAATTATTCATTATTATTATTTCTTATTTCTTCTTATTTATTATTATTTTTTCCATTTTGGGTCTATCACCAGGATTTCTATGAGACTTGGGTTGAGGATACTTTCCTCCAGGGAGAATTTGAGATTGCTTCAGATAGGAACCTAGACACATTGCAGGACTGAGGCCCTATTAGACAGAATTTCTCCTCAGGGTTTTTGTAGCCACTCAGAAATGTTTCTGGCTAGCTTTTACAGGGGAGCTTTCTTATATTGTGTTTGTTTGTTTGGTTCTCATTGTTGTTGTTTTTATTTATTTCACCCAGATCCCAGGACAGGTGCTCCATAGATTAGAAGCAAGCAGCCCAGGGAGGTAGGTAATTATCCTCTATGTGATGGTAAAATTATCCTCTATGGAGTAATTTCACTTCTAGTGCAGGCAAGAGACAGATGTGCAAGAAAATTTGGGTGGTCTTCAAAAAAAACCCACAAAGCCTGCCCTTTCAAACACAGACAGACACACGCCCACACAGGTTTGTCATTTCTCAGCATGTGTGTGCTTTGGAGATGTCACTTACTTGAAGTTTCAGTGAAATGAACAACTCATCTAATACAGATGCACTACAGTCAGTTTTAAATAAATGGTTCATCATGAAGTAGTTCCATGGTTTCCCCGTAGGTTATTCAAGATTTAGGAGAAATACAAAATGATGTCATAAGCAGTTTGCTGGGTGGGGTGGGGGAATTTTTCATTAAGGTGGCTTTGGACCTTCAAACTGAGAATACATGGTTGGTGCAAAGAAACAGATTGGGAGGCTGCAGAGAAAAGTTTGTGTATTTTTTTAGAGAGAGACTACTCTCCAAACTACTTTAAAATGTTCATAAAGTTGGTCTAGCAATACGCAGTATCTTCTATCCTGATAGTCTTTCTCAAATCAAATGGTATTGAGCTTAAGGAGAATAAGAAGGGTGACTTTGCATGTCTTTGCTAAAGCTGCAAGGTTTTTTAAACATAAGTTTTGGGCAGTGGAAAATTTTTATCATCCTCAACCTTACCAAAGTATCACTTTTCCTTTTCTTAAATGCTTCAAGTCAGACATGGATGAAATTTTACAAAATGACCTATTTGCCTGGGAATATCAGTCTATATAATGAGGGTCTTAGAGAAACAGAAATACATCCTGAAAAGCATTCCAAGTGATACATTAAATGCAGGTATTAAGGAGAGAATCTCTAAGTGCAAGCTATTTATTTGATTCCAAACTTCTTAAGCACCCACCTTTGCATTTACCATATGACTATATGATGACAGAGAGGTATGTAAAATACGGTTGTTCTCTTTTTTAAGGAATTTCAAATCTCAAGCAAGGACTGGAAAGTTGGAGAAGGAACAATTTAAAGCATTCTCGACAGTCGAAAATATGTCAATTGTCCAAATTAAACTTATAAATGAGTATAAGTAATAAAAATGAATGATGAAATTGTAAGATGTTAGTAAAACAATTTCATTTATGAACCCAGATGCAAAATTCTAAATAAAATATTAGCAGATATTATCCAGCTCAAACTCAAAATGATCACATGAAATTCATTCCAGAAATGGAAGAAGACTCAACATCAGGAACTTTATCAATATAATTAATTATATTAAAAATTGAAAGAGAAAAACCATGTAACTTTATATGGCATCAATGAATACCACATAGGCATTTCATAAAAGAAAACAGCCCTTTCAGATGAAAAATTAATATAGGAAAAAACTGCTTAAATATAAAGATTATTTACTCCAGATAACAACCATCAAAATAATGGTGAGATGCTGGAAACTTTTTATTAGATAGATACAGAACTGCAATCTTACTTTTCATCACTATTATTAACATCGTTTTGTTTAATGTGGATAATAAAACATAAAAGAGGGTGATAAAATTTATTTGGATATTAGAACATGAGATATTCCGATTTGCTAAAGCTGTCGTTATGCAAAATACCAGAAATGGATTGGTTTTATAAAGGAGGGTTATTTGGTTACAAATTTACAGTCCTAAGGCCATAAAAGTGTCCAAACCAAGGCCCCAACAAGAGGATCCCTTCACTGAAGAAAGGCCAATGGCATCCGAAACACCTCTGTTAGCTGGGAGGGCACATGGCTGGTGTCTGCTGGTCCTTTGCTCCTGGGTTGTGTTTCAAAATGGCTTTCTCCAAAGTGTCTCTGGACTTCTATCTAGCTCCTCTCTCTCAGCTCTCTGCTTGGTTCTCCTGGGGCATTTCTCTCTAAGCATCTAGGGATCCTCTCTTAGTTTCTCCAGGGCAAACTCTGGGCTTCATCTCTTAGCTTAGCATCTCCAAACATCCTTCTGTTCACATCTCCAAACATCTCTAAGCATCTCTGTCAGGCCAGCTCCTGTCTCTCTTCCTGAGTTCTCTTAAAGATTCCAGTGTACTAATCAAGACCTACCCTGAATGGGTGGGGCCGCACCTCCATGGAAATAATCTGATCAAAAGGTCTCACCCGTAGTTGGGTGGGTCACATCTCCATGGAAACAATCAATCAAAAGTTTACACCCTGTATTAGTTAGGGTTCTCTAGGGAAACAGAATCAACGAGTGGTGTCTCTGACTATCAAATTGTAAAAGTGACTCATGCAACTGTGGGTATGCATGAGTCCAAATTCTGTAGAGCAGTCAGCAGACTGTCAACTCCAAGGAAGATGTCCGATGAACTCCTCAGGAAATGAACTGGCAACTTTGACGGACTCCTCAGGAAATGAACTGGAATCTTTGACGAACGTGTTCGATGAACTCCTCAGGAAATGAACTGGCAGCTTTGACGAACTCCTCAGGAAATGCTTCACTGGGCAGCTGAAGAAGAAGTGAAGGTCCTCTATCTGCTTTGCTTATAAGTCTTCAACTGATTAATTGGATTAAATCCAGCCAATTGCATTCTCGCATTGTGGAAGGCATGCCCTTTGGTGAGTCATCAGTCACAGCTGCAGTCAATTGACTGAGGATTTAATAAACCAGCCTGTTGGTTTATTAACCAGCCACAAACATCCTCACAGCAATTGTTAGGCCAGTGTTTGCTTGACCAGACAGCTGGGTACTATCAACTGGCCAAGTTGACACGTGAACCTAACCATCACAGTCCACCCCTTGTCAACTTGGCAGTTATATACATCACCTAAAACCATACTTTATCTCTAAGTAGATAACAATAACAGACATACACTTTGCCTAACAATACTCTGCTGTGCAGCATACATCTGGAAACACACTAAGTCTCTCCAGAATAGGGTGCAAGTCCTTGGGTGACATTAGCTCTTAAAATTGATTTCTTTTAGCTTAAATACAGCAAAATGAACATTACAGCTTATGCCATATGATAATACAGAGAAGAAAGAAAAGATATTTGCTTTACAGACAAATACAAACATAATCATAACAAAACAAGGAGGAAATATTCATGTCATCATAGTCCTCGTTTCTGTAACTGGTCATGTGGCCGTAGTTCATATTTATCACGACCTTCTTCCACTACCCATTCCATGTTCCCTTTACCCTCAGCAAGCACTTCAGCTGGCCGTGGTTCTTTGCCTGGTGGGGTGACCCAAACCTTCATTCCTGAAGTTTCTTGGCCCTTGGTAGTCCTGCCTGGATTGGGTTGTTGCAGTTTTCATTGACTTTAATCACAGGGCATGGTAGTACTAAGAGACACCCTAGGGGATCTCCTGTATTCCCGGAAAACTCTTCTTTACTTCCATCATGTAGTTGCAGTGCTATTGCCCCTTGATAGTCAGGATCAATCACCCCAGCCAGTACAGTAATCGCCTTCCTTGCCTGTTGATTCAGAGGCATAAGAAGACCAAAGTGGCCAGGTGGCAGTCTTAACTTCCAGTTCAATGGGATTATTGTTGTGTTTCCTGGTGGAAGCACTCCTCCTTTTGGAACCAAGACCTGTAGACCAGCAGAGTTTAAGCTTGCAGGGACAGGAAGCAAAAATTTCCCCAGTGGATCACTAGGAGTGATAGTGAGTGGTGCCACTCCTGTTTGCACCCCTTGATTCCTGGACCCATGAATCCTGGCTATGGGAGAAACAGCACCATAGAGTGGATGCTGAATCAGTGCATACACAGCCTCCTGGAGAACACTGCCCCAACCCTGCAAGGTATTGCCACCTAGTTGGTGCCATAATTGAGTCTTCAACAGGCCATTCCACCGTTCTATCAACCCAGCTGCCTCTGGATGATGGGGAACATGGTAAGACCACAGAATTCCATGAGCATGTGCCCATCCCCTCACTTCATTTGCTGTGAAGTGGGTTCCTTGGTCTGAAGCAATGCTGTGTGGAATACCATGATGGTGGATAAGGCATTCTGTAAGTCCATGGATGGTAGTTTTGGCAGAAGCATGTCATGCAGAGAAGGCAAACCCATATCCGGAGTATGTGTAAATCTGCTACTCGCACAATGAGAGCCTGCATCTGGTTTTCAGAAACTTCCAGTCTGCGGGCACAGGAAATAAGATTTTCTTTCAGGGCACACATCGAAACCTTTACATCTGTCATACAGTGTTTAAGTTTTGAATTTGAAGCCTTTAGCTCATCCCTTTCTCTTACAACTTTATCCAAAGTATCTAAGAGCAGCCAGCCAACATCATTATACCCCTTAATTCTGCAAAACTCGGTGAAGGTGTCAAAAACACTGTCACCCAGAGCCTTGCTTCATACTAGAGTATGATTAGGAGAATCAAATGGTGCTATTTGTGTATCTCCTTTGCTAACTCATGCCTTGGACTGTCAGTGACCCCACAAGATTGCATTAAAGAACACGGCTTTTCTGGGGGACATAATATAGCCAACCCGGCACATGAGACAAACTTATTTCTGTTTGTAGACCATTTGAAGGCTAATAATAAAAACTAGAATTAAGTAAATTTTGTCACGTTAAATAAACAACATCAATACAAGTTAAACTTACAGATCAGTAGGCCTTTTCTCTGAAGTGATAATACTCTATAGAAGAAAAGAAAAAAATGAACTAAGTGCTGAAAATGATTAATGCATAGAAATACATTTAATAAGAAATTAATAAAAAATATTTAGAACTTATATACAGAAAATTATAAATCTTGCTAAAAGTGAAATACAAAATCTGAATATATATATGTAGGGATAGTCCATTGTTATGGATTAGAATATTGAATTTTATAAAAATACAAATAGGTAAATTGAATGCATTCCAACAAAAATCCCAGTGAGTGGAGAGGAGGGGAGGAAAGGATTAAATATTTTCAATGTTCCAATAATTGCCAAGGATATTATGGAAAAGAATAGTGTTTTTGCAATGGCGTATTCGTGTGTGTGTGTGTTTGGAGGGTTGTAACTAACCAGAAATTAAAATTTACCATTAAGTTCATGAAGTACCTGTTCATAAAAACAGATAATATTTATGAAGAAATGGATAAATATATTGAGGGTAATTATATATGTATATTATGTATATATACACATAATGTATTGTAAACAAACATACATATTAAATAGATATGCAATCAAGGCAGCATTTCAATTCTGTAGAAGCAAACTGATAAGACTGATTTATCTAATAAATGATGCTGGCATGATTAACTATGTGGAATTTTAAAAAGATGCTGCTGCTTATGTTGTCAGAGCTCTTCTCTGTTTTGTGCAAAACCTCTCCACTAAAACTTCTGTTGATGACCTTGATGAAGTTGTATGATAATGATGGATGCTTAAAGGCTCTCTAGGTGCAGATGCAAGAACAACAACTAACATTTAATCCCGGACCTGTGCGAGGCACTCGCAATGCTATGCAGTTACATGTGTGTCTTAGTTAATACTCATAACAACCTTATTAGGCAGACATTGTTATTGTCCTGGTTTTACAGATGACAGTGGGGTCAGAAGGTGAAGAAACATGGTGGGCGTGGTTACACATTTGGTAAGTGGAAGAGCTGTGAGTCAAAACCAGGCATCCTGGCTCCAGGATCAGTACTCTTAACCATGGCACTCCACTGCCTGTGGCCACTGCACTACACAGAGAAACGTGGACCCAGGATTTGAACCCAGGTCTTCTGCCTCCAGAATCCTGCACACTTAACCACTATGCTCTATTAGCACTGTCATCTATATATCAAATCATTTCCATTATATTTCTAGATTTGGATTATCGTGTACCATATTTTCCTCTGATGGGGCTCATTTGTAGTTTGTGTTTGCTTTTGAGACTGAATAATGTAACTTTTTGTTTACCCATCTCATAGGTGACACCAGGTTGAAAACTGTGCACGGTGCTGTGACAAGGTTCTGCGGTGATTATGGCTTTATTAATGAGTTGATCTACTTTAGTAATGATGCTGTGTCTGGCAATGTGCTTCTGAAAGTTGGACAGAAAGTGACTGCACTTGTGGATGATGACAAAACATCTCGTGAATTGAAAGCAGTAAAAGTAAGATTTGCATGAATTTGGGGACAGACTCTTCCTGGTGGGCTTCCAACCTTGCTTCTAATTATTCAACCTGCCTGAGTTGACCTGGTATAGCGGATGTGCTAATTTGTGTAATTTGAAGTCCCACTCACATGACTGTGTAGGGATTTTGGTGTTATCTTTGTAGAGGTTTCTGTCTATAAAATTATAAATTGTATATCCTTCTAGTATTTAAAAATGTGATTAATGGTGATAATTATTGGACTCTATACCATCCTACAAGTTCTGTTTGTCAGGTAAGAAGCCATTTTCTGTAGTATGCATTCATAGAAGTAGAATTGCTAGGTCAAAGGATGTGCAATTTTTACACAGCTTTATAGGGGTATTATTTCCATACTATGAATTTTTCCCTTTTTAAGAGTACAATTCAATAAAATTGAAAAATAAATTTGTAGTCATGCAACCATAACTTCAGTTCAGACATTTACCATTTTAATGGGTTTCATCAAATTATCCTTCAGCTCTATTGTACTAATTTACGTGGTCAGCAGCAGAGTGTGACACTGTCAGTATTGTCAAGGATGGAAATATTATCATCTTTGAAATATTTGCCCATTTGGGGTGTGAAAAGTAGCAGCCGCGAATTTATTTTGCATTTCTTTAAGTATTAGCGAGAGTAGAGCAACTTTTCTTTTCTTAGAGCTATTTATATATTAGGGACATTAGAAAGTTTTTATGCTAAGGAAATCAAAACTTTGTTAGGAAAATTATCACATGAAGGTTTTGCAACCATTTCCTCTAAGACTTTCCATTAACTTTGTTTTATGAAGTTGAAATTCTAGTACTGTAAATGTGTCCATCTTGTCTGTGTATCTTTTGTTTTTGGAAAATGCTCACAGAGGCTTGTTTCACTTCATAATTCACACAAGTATTCACATAGGTTCTCCTCTGAAAGTTTATTTATTGATGTCTAAACATCCATTCTTGCCTGGAATTGATTTCGTCATAGAGAGTAAAAGAAGGATCCAGATCTTGTTTGCTAATGGTTACCCTGTAGTCCCCATACCTTTATTTTACTAATATTTAATTTAAGTAACTAAATAATTAATTTCCCTATGGAGTTGAAATGCCACTTCTATCATATACAACATTCCCACAGGCATTTGAAACCATTGAGACATCCTGTTGTGTTCATTTGATTTTATCTTAGTCTCGTGGTATGATCAAATGATTTGAATTGCCAAAGCATTTTGATGTTTGGTAGCCTAGTTTCTCTCTTAAAACTTTTATTTATTTTTTTGGAATTTTCCTGGACATTCCCACCTGTTAGTTTCTCTGCATAAATTTTAAAATCACTTTGTAAGCCACACACTCCCAATAACAAAAACAATAAGAATAAAACTTGTTGAGATTTTTGTTTAGGATGACATTGAGTTTATAGATTTAATTCAGGAAGAACTGAAACATTGATAATGGCCTTTTCACCAACAAAGCATGTCTCTCCTTTTATATGCTCCTGAACTGTTTTATAGTTTTCACTGAATAGATTCTGCACATTTCCTGCTGTTTTTTCCAAAATTTTAAATATTTTGTTTCATTATCAATTTATATTTTCTTTACATTATTTAAGTTTTTAAAATAAATTTCTAATTTAAAATATTTCAAATCATTATTACTGTATTTTATATTGTATTTTCAAACTACATTTTTCTTCCTGTATAGGAAAGTATTGACTTTTGTTACATAACTTGGTGGATGATAAACTTAACTGAATTCTTCTGTTTTCTTTTCTTATATGCTTGAGATTTACTTTATTTCTATTGTTTAGATAGCATCTGCAGTTCTTTAACTGCTTTCTGGAGCTTTGAGAAAGTTGTTTCTGCCTGTTTTTGCTGTTTGTTCAAAGATTCTGTGGTGGGACAGAGCCCTGAATTCTCTCACTGCACCATCTTTATTGGAGTGGGTTCCTTTGTCTTCATATACTTTTTTTTCCTTTGAGCTATTAATACAGAGAAAAATATGAATTATTTTCCTAATATTGAGCCATCCTTACTTTATGGGAATGATCCCCCTTTGGTTATGATGTATAATTCTTCTAATGTACTACTGAATTTATTTGCTTACTTTTTGTTGAAAGATATTTGCATCTCCATAAATGAAATTGACCTGTATTTGTCTCTCTTTATGCTAGTTTTATCAGTTTATATAATCAATATTATACTGAGTTTATACAAAGAATTGGGTGCATTCCTTCATTCTTTATGTTTCTGCCCAATTTAATATCAGGATTATATAGTCTGTGAAGTTTATAAGGCACTTCTCAAGCTGAGGTAGCTTTTCCTTTCCTTTGAAAGCTAGTAGCTTTTTAGGTCTTTTCTTGTCGTTTGTTTAGCAACATAACCTGCAAACCTACCAACATCTTCGTCTATCCCCTCCTCCTCCCAACCTATTAGAATGGAAAAAATGTCCCTGCACCAAGGCCAATTCTCAACATCTGTGATTCAGATCTCATTCCCTTTGCTTTTGCAGAACCTTTTCTCATACTACTGAGTGTTTCTGCTCTGGTATTTTTTAGGATCTCCCTCTTTAAGGACCACTATCCATCAGCATTTTTTTTCAATGCCCTATCAAATACCTATAATTATATTTTGCAAAGGATTACACATCCAATGAATTCACTAATGATGCAAAGACTTTACATCCTCCCATACTGACAGATAAACACACATACATCCTCTAAGCACAAAACTTGTATTCACAAATAACTTTTTGCTTAAAGACAAAGTTTCAATTAATGATCACAATGGAAATTTAGTTATTTAATGCAAACACTAATCTAATGCTGCCAATAAAATCTAAGCAGTTATATCACAAAACCAGGGTTATATTCAGTGGACATGCATTAATAATCTATACATCTTAACATACCAAAAAAAAGGAATTGAATACAAAATTTCCCTTACTTTTTGGTGGTTTTGAAAGACCATGTACAGATTACAAAAAAAACTAAAAATAGATTTTAAACATTTTCACTAAAATGGTAAAAAAAATTGAATAAGCCTTTGAAATTTTCATGCTGGGCTGAAGATTTAAAACATCAAGCTGTCCCCAATCTGTCAAAATTGACAGATAAATATTTACAGTGACTAGATAGACTTTAATTACAATGATACTGGAGGATTAGTCCCTCCCATCAAAAACCCTTTAGGGGTTAATTTTCAATGCAAACATATCTTTGTAAATACTGTGGTAATATAAACTTGGAAACATACCATTAGAATCAGGACAGAGATGACACATAATACACAAGTCAATCTTATCTGACCTGCCAGGATAAAGCCCTCTGGCTCCCAAACACCTGAAACTGTCCCCCCCCACCCCGCCCCAGCTTTCATCTCCATATAAAATTAAATTATGAAGAGTTGATTGACTTTACCCTACTGCTTGGCATTCTTCTACAGATTATCTTTCACTACATATCAAGGCAGGAGTCAAATTCTGTTAACCTCCTTCTCTTTAGAGTATAATCAGCAGAGCATCAAATTTATAAACTGATATGGCAACCCAAAATGCTGAACACACTTTTCAAACAGAAGTGAACTTTTTCCCCCATTGTTGCTTCTATGTGCCATGTTATTCTGGAAACTTATGTGGCTACCAATAAGAAATGAATAGGGAAGTTGTGAACACATCTTGTACTTTTTATCAAGGCTAAAGTGCAAATCTCCATATCTCTGGTATTTTCAGGGGCAAAAACATCAAACACACATAATTAAGGAACTGAAGTGACAGTAGAATACAAAAAAAAAAAAAAAAAACCTCTTTGGATACACACGTGAAGACTACATAAAACCAATTTAATTTTTCTTCAGTGAAATCTGTAAATGAATGTGTGGATGCTCCTCCCCAGGACCAGAAATTTCAAAATTATGACAAGAAAAAAATGGAAAAAAGTAACATTGCATGACAATGGACATAAGTTCAGAAAGAACCTCTTTTTAAAATGAGATATTATGGAAGAAAATACCATGAAATTAATAATCCTATGAGAATTGTTTTTAAGCACAGCAAATTTGAGCCTTGGTGTTCATGAAGATACTATAGTTTATTTAGAAAACTATAAATGTACAAGACTCTGGAGGAAAAAAAGTCAGAATACATATTATTTAACATTCCGTAGGCCTAAAATTCTTATTTTTAAGGGCACAGGGAGAAGGATGGCAAACTGAATTTTCACTTAAGAATAAAGAACTATGAAAAATTCCTAGGTCAGAAGAAGGTTCTAAATAGAACCACACTCTGAAAATACATAACTCAGATTTTTTAGAGGAAAGAAAAAATACAGAATAAATGCAGCCTCTTCCAAAAAGAAAATCTTAAATTGAAAGGAAAAGACTCTAATAATGGAAACAAGTCTGGCTCAGAAAGAAAACTGAACAACATATCCAAAATTCTGTCCATAAAAGTAATGACTGTACATCTTTAATATCAAAGAAACAGGGTATTAATATGTTCATTCTCAGAATTGTTTTTAAGTAGACTTAGCCTCTCCTTTGCAGTAACAAACTTCATAAGGGCAAGCCCAAGATCAAGGGCTCAGCCTTCTAAATTGGTAGCCCCCAAGTTTGTGAGAGTATCTTTAATTCCCCAGGCAGGGAAATTTAATATTGCCACATTTCCCTCCAGTCCCTCAAGGGGGCTTCACAAATACATTTTTATTCTCTGTCCAAATTACTCTGGAATGTATTGGGGATTCACACTAACCTGTACAAACCAACCAGATTTCCCTCCCTATACAATGGTCCATGTAATTATGTTGTTTGAATAAAATGATCATACAAGCTACAGAAAATAGATTTTGCACCTAATAAACATGTCTTCCTTTGGTCTCAGACAGAAGTTGAAGTTTTAAAAACACAAGTCAATATTGTCCTTTACCCTTTGGTCTGGTTTACCTTAGTCCTAACCAAGTCTATTCTGTTCATATCTCTAACTGAAGTCTGATCTCCTTTTTTAGATTCTAACAGTTGCTGTGTGGGGTAAGGCTGACATTCATAGCTGCCGGACTCTGGCTCTGAGTCTCAGATGTCACACAGATACCCAAAGTTTCAGGGACCAACCAGATTATATACAAAGAGCTCAGCATCTCAGAATTTAGAAATAGCCATTACAACCCAGGAATAGATGTAATTGCTGTAAGAGCTTACAGTCCAGGAGCCTTTACAATAAGCCTTCCCCTGATAACCTACAGTCTCAGACTCAATTCTCAGAGATTGCATGTTATGGTTAGTCCAAATTAGTGAGGCATTATGTTTTTCTTTTCATTTCCGGTTTATTTCATTCAACATACTCTCCTCAATGTCCATTCACCTCTCAAATTCACTCCTTCTTGTAGCAGCTCAATATTCCATTGTATGTATACACCACAGTTCGCCATTCCATTCATCAGTCGATTTACCCTTAGGCCACCTGCATCTGCTGCAAATCGTGAATACTGACACCATAAACCCCACTTTGCAAATTTCCATTCCTGTCCCTCTTTTCAGTTCTTCCAAGTATATGCCCAATAACAGACTTGCAGAACCATATGGCAACCCCATGCTTAGCTTCCTATGGAACCACCACACTGCCCTCCAGATGGGCTGCACCATTCTGCTTCCCCACCAACAGTGATTAGATACATCCCTTTCTCCACATTTTCTCCAGCACTTGTATCCCTCTGTTTATTTTTTAGATGGTTTTATTCACACACCATACATTCCACCCTAAGTAAACAATCAATGGTTCCTTGTATAATCAGTTATGCATTCACCACCACTATCTATATGAGGACATTTCCATTTCTTCCACAAAGAAAGAGGAAGAGGCAAAAAAAAAAAAAAAAAAAAAAAGGAAAAAAAAGACAACTAAAAAGCAACCAAAGAAAAAATAAAATTAAAATAAAATACAATAAAAAAATCAGACCACCACACCAACACCAAGAATCCCACACCTCTCACTTATATTCCCCTCTTATGGACATTTAGCTCTGGTATATTGCCTTTTCTTGAAATACAGCCGTTTTCCAGTATTCTGAGCACAGCCATCTCCAAAAGCCTCTGTTTTTATTTATTTATTATGTTTTTCTGTCAGTCCTGCCTCCTCTCTGCTGGGAGAGACCTAAGGGTTCCTTTCCTGCTAGCCCCGGGTTTATCTGTGCTTGTAGCTTATATTCAGTAGTCCAAATTTGTTAATTAAAACTGCAGTTGGAGCTTGGTTGAGTTCCTTTCCCTTGCTCCAGGTAGCCTACTTCTTTTTTCAACAGGAAAGTGTTGCAGCTCAGTCTGCCGTGCTGTTGGGGGAAGGGTGCCAGCTCAACAGTTTGGGGAGATTTACTTTCAGTTCTATGCTGTGATCTCAGCCATTCCACCTTCCCAGGCTGGTGTACACTGTGTGTCCAGTTACAGACGTCCCCCAACAGTTGTTTTGGACTATATGCTAGTTGTTCCTGGCTATTTACTAGTTGCTCTAGAGGACTAACTAAATTCCACACATCTCTATGCTGCCACCCTGTCCTGCTTCCCTGTGTTTGTTTTCTATGCTAGCAGGGCATTGTGGAACTGGGGACAGTCTTGAAGATTATGAGCAAACTCAAGCATGAAGTAATAATCACTGCATTTATTGAAGTCTTTTTATTTATCAGGCCCCATGCTCTACACTATTTGTAACATCTCAGTAATCAAAACCCATATTGGTAGATATCTTAAATAATTTCTTGCAAGGCCCATACCTGGTATGCTGAGCCCTATATGAAGACTATGTCTGGTATGTGCCAGACCACACAGTAAACTCTGAACCAGTAAAATCTGCTGTTTATGACAGTAAGATTGTCATGACAGCAGGATAAAACATCCTGAGCCTCTGGGCCACTTTGGGGCTGAAGCAATGAGTGTCATTAGCTACCAGGGAGCTGGGTAGTCTCCTTGAGGCCCACATCTTCCTTCCTACCTTTGACTCTGCACTTGGGCTGTACTCCTTCAGCCACTACTCCTAGATTTGAACTTATATTTTGTCTTCAAAATCCATTCTCCCTCAGGCCTTCCTCCCAGTTATCTGATTAGAGAAGTCCCTAATAAGCTAATAAGCTAATTGGTGTGTGATTGATTATAAGGCTGCAGAAAGACTCCATTTTAGTAGGCTATGGGCCCAAAGGTCTGAATGCAGTGGGGGGAGGTCAGTCAGCATGAACGGTTAACATGAGAATTTAGGGATTCCTGTTTGCGTCTGCATGTGTGCTTCACCCACGCCCTATCTGAGTGTTCACTATCATTCCGTAACGCGCATTGCAGAGATATCAGAGAGGTGGATGTTGGTCTGAGTCATACCTTTGAGTTGAAACCTTTTAATAAGCTGAAGGGTATACACAGTGGGAAGTAGCTGGTGGGGAGGCAACCAAGGACAGAGATATCCGGTGTGGGTTAGAGGGATTGGGGAGAACACAGAGTCCTACAATCTCCCCTGTCCTGTCTACTACTTTCCTCATGCTACACGCGGAGTCTAGAAAACTTGCCAGCTTAACTTTACACGGCCAAGTGGAAGCAAAACCAAGAGCACAGCTGAAGACAAGCCAGTGAAATCTCAAACTCATATGTCTCCCTAATTGCAATGGTCACAAAGCCTGTTTCCCACGTCTGGTGGCCCCTTTGCTAAGCAATCAGCCCTCATCATCTTCCTGCCTGCTCATGGTAATCTGAGAAGCCAGGGACTACTTGCATTCTCAGAAAGGTAAGTAACTTGCCCAAGGACACACAACTAGTGGAGAAATTGTCCAGCACTGGAACAGCCAGTGATGGCCATAGCATGAATTCTGGAGCAGGTGATGGGACTCCAGTAATGACTATTTGTGAAAATCATTTAAGGTGGGTTCTACTTCTAGAGTGGCAACATTAGGTGTTGTGCAGACCTACTCCCCAATGATACCAGTGAAAGAGAGAGAGAAAGAGAGAGAGAATAACAACCATTTGAAGTCTCCGGAAATGGTCCTAAGGGCATACAGCAAATTAAGAGACATTTGGCCAATATAATCTACTAAAACTCAGTAAGAACAGTGAGAGTATATGGCATTTGAAACACATCTTGCTCCCTCCCATCTTCCTCTCAGCTCACTGTGATGGAAACTTCTCTAGATGGAGATGAGCCAAAAACACAGGGATCTCTCTGGCCGCAGACCCCTGCAGAGGGATAGGGCATCTTCCTGCTGGTGAAAAGGGTAGTCAGGGTGGTTTCACTCTGCCATCAGTTACCTGTTGCCAAGGTTAAGGTCTCGTTTGTTCCTGTGGTGATGACAGCATATGAGAACTTGAATCCCCAGCAAATGAGGAGAACTGAATATGGCAAATAAGAAGGCTGACATAACAAACCTATACAAGTCTCACATCAAGAGCTAATGTGTAGTAGTTCCCATTTTCTGATTAGTTGTCTCTACCCTTATTTCTTCCTACAAGCAGGCCCTTAGGAAATGACAAAAGCCAGAGATGTCATATGCATATATGCATCTGTGTGTAAAATCTCTTCAGAGAATAGAAAACTATAAATATTTTCTAGTGGGGTTGTGAAAGACCCAAGCAAACTTCTATAAATGGAAAATGCAACACCAAAATTTCAAATTCTATGGACAGGTCAGGCAGCAGATAGGACACAGTAGAGGAGACAATTAGTGAACTAGAAGATAGAAAAAAATTATTTAAAATGTAGCAATTCAAACTGTGGGTCATCTGACAGGATGCAAGGAGAAGACTGCAGGATTATTTCTGTGATATTTTTGCCAAAAACATATAATCTGAATCTCATCATAAGGAAACATCAGAAAAATCCACACTGGGGGACATTCTACACTACTGGCCTTCAATTTTCAAAAGCATCAAGGTCATGAAAGTCAAGGAAAGACTAAGAAATTATTCCAGACTGAAGGAGACAATACAGACACAACAATGAAATGCAATCCATGATTCAGAAATGGATCCTTTTCTTTCAAAGGGCACTGAGACAAGTGGCAAGACTTAAAAGGTCTGAGGATTAAATAATAGAATGTATTAACATTAATTTTCTGATTGTGATGGTTATACTGTAGTTGTGTAGAATGTCCTTGTTTGTAGGAAATACATACTAAAGTAATCAGCAGTGATGGGCATCACACTGGCAATTTATTCTTTCAAATGTTTCAGGGGGAAAAAGCCCTTTGTATTAAAACTTGCAAATTTTTCTCTAATTTTAAGATGTATGTTTTCAAAAAGTGAATAAAAAATAAATAGAAAAGGTGAAAAGCCTTAGGCAAACCTTATTTCTCCATGAAGAAATATCTATAAATCAAGGTTTACAATTATTAAAATTATTTATAAGTTTGATGGCACCATAACAATTTTAATAGTTCTAAACACTGACAACTGACACAGCAGTAATATATCAAAATGATGGCTAACTAAATCTTTATAGTTATATAGTGATAACTTACAAATAAATACATCTTGCAAATGAATCTTACAAATACATCTTACAAATGAATCTTACAAATACATCTTACAAATACATCTTACAAATGAATCTTACAAATACATCTTACAAATACATCTTACAAATGAATCTTAAAAATACATCTTACAAATGAATACATCTTACATGTATTTATCTTACAAATAAATACATCTACTGAAGTATTAACGATAACTTGTTTAAACAGCTGGAATTTTGGCTATGTAAAACTCAATAATGCTGGTTTTCATTTGCAAAATCCACTTAAAAGTTTCAGATGCTGAGAAACATAGTTTGAAGTAATTTATGTAAATTATTATCATACATATATGATACAAAAAATATTTTCCTTTAATATTTTCACATATCATACAACAGGAAACCATTAGAATATTATGTAAACAGCCTAGTAAATAAATTCTTATTATGTATCTTTCAGATCATATACTTTTTCTTTAAAATCTCTACATATTCTTGTGATGTTTTTAAAATTAGATCTTGATTTTGATTTGACTCATCAGTAGATCCTAGAGAAACTCTATAGGATCCAGATTCAAAATCAGCAGCAGCTAGAAAGAAAAAGAAAGAATTAAATCTTTAATCTAAAATACTTAATAGTTAAAACTAAGTAGAAGTCAGTAAAGAAAGTCGAGAACTTTATTAGTGTTAGTAAGAATGAAAAATGTTTGTACAGCTACAGTTCAAAATACAATTACTGTTACGTATAATTTGCCCATATTTACACATTAAATTGTCACTGTGACTAAATATCAGGGCTTCTGATTTTCTTATTCTTCGTTTATTTATTCAACAACCTTTTGCTATGGTATTTTGACAAGCACTGGATTATAAGATGAAAATGACAAAGTCTACCCCTCCACAATTGTGTACTATAACCTTAAAAATGAGATGAACAGGCCACTTTCATACAAAGTCACATATATAACAGGTACAAAAACAGAGTACTATTGGAACACATGGGAGGAACATCTATCCCAATTTTGTGTCAGTATCACAGGCCTTTTAGTGCAGGTGACATGTAAGTTGCTACCCTAAGGATAAGTAAAAATTATGTCAGGAAGAAGCCTTCTGGAGTTATATAAGTAGTCTAGTTTGGTTACATGCCAGAGCAAAGGGAGAGAGTAGGGGTAAGTGGGCAAGCGATAGCGCTGAATAACTTAGCAAGAACCCTATCGATTTTGAGTGTTTTTATTCCATGCTAAGGAATCTAGAATTATCCTGAGGGCAAAAGGAAGGCAATGACAAAGTGAATGACTGGAGATTTAAAATGTCACTAGTCAAGTGACAGCTATTTGAATAGAAATTGCTTGACTAAGTGTCACGAGATTAGTCTGGTTTTTTTTTGGCCTCCTATTGCTACTACAGTAAAGAGAAGTGGCTAATGCTTTCCTTCTGTTTCCTTGAGAAGAGTTTCAGTGGGCAGGCTGACAGTTCCCTAGGTATGGCAGAAGTGAAGGCAGGCTATAGCCAGAAATAAAAAGGGATACGTAGACTTTCTGAGATGTTTAAAAGATATGGAAACATGATGATTAAATGAAGAATAATTATATTCTTCATTATGAATGTTTATGCTTTAATGTCTTTCATTAGATGTATATAAGAAAAAAATATTTAACATTGCATCTAATATCCAAACTATAAAAAGGGATGGCATTTACTATTTATAGTTTATTTCAGAAATCAATGCTATCTAAATTTAATTAGTAAATTTTATCAACATACCTTCCCATATTTCTCTAGTTATATTTTTTTGCAACTCCTGCTGCAGCTGTAATTAAGTCAAATATTATTTATGATGTTTAAGTTAAATGAGAGACAATATAGTAAGAATGGCACATATCTTATGAAATGTGGCCTTTAAATACTACTTTTTAGAGACTAGACTTAACTTGGGGATTGCTTAAAGAGAAAAATAATCACATAAATTAAATAAAACAAGTTTTACTCATTTTAAGTTTAGATAATAGAGTGAGATATATGTATATCTATAATGTTATTAGATTAATCTGATAAACAGTACAATTAATCATTGGTCTACTGAATAAACATCATTTCAGAAGGGCAATATTTGATCTTAATGGTACAAAGAAGGTTGAACAATTCAAGTCATGTTTAGCACTGAATGCATTATTTTACAGTTCTTAGTAAACTCTGTTCTTTATAAAAAGTTGAAACCAGTTTTTTACTTTTATGAAATTTTTCCTTAAAATAAACTCAGGGACAGGGGGAAATGGGGTATTGATGCTTAAAAGGTACAAAGATTCTGTTTTGGGTCATGAAAAAATCTTGGTAATGGATGGTGGTGATGGTAGCACAACATTGAATGCAATTAATATCAACAGTGTACTAAAAATTGTTGAAATGGGAATTTTTATGTAATATATATATAGTGGATATATATCTCTATAATAAAAATAAATTAATAAAGCAAACTTTCCATTCTGTACTTTTAGAAAAGAAAGTATATTCTATGTGATTAATTTTTCAGCACAGAATCATAAATACAGAAAATGAAGAAAGTGGTACTGTGTCTTAATATCATGTGAAAATTCTAATGGCAAAAAATTAAGTAAACATATTATACTACCTATATCATGATTGAAACATTCTTTATTCATATGAACACAAAGAGTTCAGAAAATTTGCTTGAAGGAAGGATAAATTTAGGTTAGAGATAGTTTTCGAACTTAGTTTCTTTGATTTATGACTTTCTAGAATTGGGAACAAGAAAACAATGTATAACTCTAATAGTAACTTTGTTTTCCTTTACAGAAATTAGGACCAATTTTTTGAAACAACTAATTGTAATTATAGTTACATTTACCTACATAATTATGAAATGTGTAGGAATATTTCAAACTATATTGCAGTGTTCCCATCTAACAGAGTCTAAAACAGTATACTGATGTCTTAGTTTGCCAGGCTGCCATGACAAATACCACAGTCTGTCCTCATATGTCAAAAGACATATGAATGAAATATATTCATTTCATCACAACATCCCAAAAGCCTTAAGTTACATTTTAGCAACACCTACGGATAAAGTCTCATCAAAATCCATGACAGGTGTGGTCCTTCTTGGGCCAAAAGTTCTTCTCTGTGGACCTGTGTAACTTTGAAAACAACTTATCTGCTTCCCAGACCATGGTGGGTCAGACATAGGATAGATATTCCCATTCCAGAAGGGAGAAACTAGAAGGAAAACAGG
Organism: Choloepus didactylus; assembly: GCF_015220235.1. Classification (NCBI taxonomy): domain Eukaryota; kingdom Metazoa; phylum Chordata; class Mammalia; order Pilosa; family Megalonychidae; genus Choloepus; species Choloepus didactylus. The sequence continues at coordinate 170,061,414 of NC_051334.1, forward strand.
GGTCAGAGGCCCCAAGCAAGTCTGAAATGCAGCAGTGCAATCTCCAGCAGATTCTCAAGTCTGAGAGTCACCTCTGGATTGGTGCTTGTCCTCTGTGCCTGCTGGAGCGGCAGCACCACACCTTCCCAGCACTGGGGCAGAGACCAGGGTCTTCCTGAGTGGGGGACAGGCTCCCCCTGAATGCAAGGGCCTGGGCCCCACCCTGAGCACTGGGGAGACAGCCACACTCTTCCTGAACATTAGGGCGGAGCCCCCCACCTCCCCTCCAAGCACCGAGGATGGACCTTCTCTCTTGGCTCAAGGAGGTCTCTTTGGTCCAGCCCTAAGCTTCCAAGGTTGTACCTTCCATCCAATATCGGAACAAAATTTTGCCATGTTCATTCAACAATTATTTATTGACAGGCTATGGTTAAATTGATATTTTTAGATTAAAATCTGGTATCAAACAAGTTTGCCCATTTAAACCACTGCAATTGAATATCTAACAGTAAAAAGATGAACGTTTCAAGAAAATTACACTTAGTGTGTAAATATGAAATACACATACTTTGCTACAGAGAAAAGAACTGCTGATCAAGGAGCTGAAGAATTAAGTAACAAAGCCATACGTATATTTAAAGAACTCACAGTAAAGTGAAAAGATAAATGAAAGAAGAAGAATTGGAAGAAGAATATCTTTCAAAGGATAAAATGACTACTAAGCATTTCTCTAAGTAGATAAAATGAAGTGGAATTATATAGAGCATATGATTGAAATAAGAAACAAGTTTATTAAAACCCAGTCATTACCTTATGAGTAGTTAGCAAAACTATTATGATAGTTTGGTTAGAGTTAAAATTCAGAACAGACAGGCATTGTCTTGGTGATGCAAAAAGGGGGTTTATTTTTAGTTGGGAAGAAATGTGACTCAATATTCTGCTGAGATACAATGTTCTGTCATGTAAAAAGTTAAAGTCTTCTGGCTATTAATTGTTTTAGCTTTGATGTATTTGTATAACCACCTTTAGAAAAAGTCACTATATTGAATGGACACTTGACAATAGAGAAATTACTCAAATAAATCATTAGAAGTTATTTTAAAGTGTCAGTAATGCACCAAAAATCCAAAATCAATGTAAATTTAGTCTTCCCATTTAAGCAGAGTTAAACAACATATCCCAGGCAACTCCTGTGTGCCAAGCATTGCATGAGGCATTGGATATGAACAAACATATCAGACAAGTCTTGAATACAAAAAAATTTTAAGCTAGAGAAATTTTTCTTTTATAAAATTGTCTGGAATAAATTTTAAAGTTTTCAGTTCTTAGAAAAGGATAGTATGTTCTATAAAATCTAACTGGTGATCTATCTGTTCAGGCTAGTTTTAATTTTTATATCTTATAATAATATAGAATTGGATAAGGATAAAACTGTAAATTACTTCTGTTGTATAGGACAAAGCATCCCAGGATTAAACTAGAATGAGAAATCTGAAACTAAAAATTAGGAAAATATATATGGACTCTTCAGCACTACTATGATGTCAGGTGGCAAGACTAACCTTCATGTCACGGTGAGAGATATAATAAATATTATGAATGTCGGGGAAACTTCAACAACCAGTACAACTGAAATCAAAGACTAGAGAAATAATTGATCACAATCGTTTTCTTTAAAATTAGGAGAAAACAAAAAAGCTGGGCATGACAGAAATCACAGTAGAAATAATCCAAAACGTTGAAACCTTACAACTAAAGGTGATTTATAAACAATTTTAACAATATGCTAATTTTAATGCAATTTTATTGAGGTATATTCACACAGCATAGAATATTAATGCTATTTTTAACATTTTATTTTCTAGTGTCATAGCTAAAAACCTCTAGAAATCTGTTGTTTTGTAGTGCCCCATCCAAAACCCATATCTTTCTATCATGTCAGACAATATGTTACCTCTTCTCATAATGTTAATTTATGTTTTTCTGGTGGAAATAATTAAATTCTGAGCAACTCTAGAAGGCACCTTCTTGCAGTAACTCTGAGAATTCTGTGGATAACAACTGTATAACAACCCTTTCATGGCATCACACAGTGAATATGAAGACACCAAGAACACACCATTGTATTTTGACAGAGTAGTTCTTTTTAATTTCTCTTATTAAATCTAGCATGATCTGGCAAACCAATGCCCTACAAGGGGACCATGTATACCTTGAACTACTACATTAAGTTTAAAATAAATTATTTCCAACCTATGTAGAAATACTAAAAAGTAAAACTCCTTGCCCCCCAAAAAATTAAGGGGAAAAAAAATCCTCAAGTACCTTCTCTTTCATTGCTTCTGCATTTACATACTCTTTCAAACAATACATCACCTGACTTTTTGGTGAGAATTAATGAGAACATTTTAAGCTTGCATCATGCTTAACAATTAAAAAAAAAAGTATTTGACATTCATTTTCTTATCTGTACCCAATAATCCAATGTTATGACTTTGAAGTACTTAGACCCTGAACCCTCTCATTTTTTTCAGAAAAGTAAAATGAAATTAAGCTAACTAAATGATGAAAACATATCAGGCAGCTAAGATCTTGCATTTACATGCTAAAATAGTCAATTTATTCATTTTTAAGATATTTGGCAGCAAGGCTAAGACACTTCCTAGTGTAGAGAAAAGTAGCATAGGGTGCAGAAGAATTCTTTGATTTGTAATGACATGAAGCCAAAAAAAAGTCTAGGTTTCATTTAACAATGGCCTATGTTACTCTTCCCTAGAGTAGAAGATCATGAAAATACTATCAAAATAATAACCTGATATACACTGAAATAGATATTTTAATAACTATTTACTATTTTCCTTGCTATTAAAATATTCTTCATATCACTGCCTTATAGCCATCAATCATTCAAGTGATGGCAAGATGTAGAACTATAAGTGAATTTCATTCTTAAAACTCAAACATTTGCTTGATTTAACTGTTTTAAAAATATGGTGTAATTGCCTGGGCAATAGACACACTTTATAAAAATTTAGATAAAAAAGCTGTAAGTAAAATGTCAATTAAGGATTTACTTTCATGTAAAAAATGACAAAAATTTTAACTTAAAAATAAAAATTCATATACTTAGTGTCACACATTTATTTAATTAAAAGGATTTATCTGGGATTCCTTTAAATAATAAGCACCCACATGTGTTTAAATATTTGGATGCCAATAATTCACTTGTGCTTAGGGTAGAAAAGTTCAGATGGTGCAGGACAACTTTAAAAAGGTTATGAACAACAACCAACCTGAAATCAACAAGAAAGAAAATCAAGACATCTCCAAGTGTTGGTTATTAGGCAGTACTTTTCAAAATCTAAATACAGCTTTTCAAGAAATTTAAAATGTGTCGGTTTAGTTACATTTATTAAATAAAGTTAACAATGGCTATCTCTTGAAAATGAGACACTCAGGGTCTTGAAAAAGAACTGTAAATTTTCTATATCCTTTCTTTGTAAACACAAATAATTATGAACTTAAGGTGCTTGAGTAATTAAGAAGCACAGTATTTCACTAAATTTGAAACTTGAATTATGTCAGAAACCTGAAACCCAAGGACAAAGATATCAGAACTAACCTTGGTGAAGAAGGTCTCCATGCTATTACTTGAAGGCCGTGGGATTGAGGAAGGAATTACTACATTTTGTCTTGGAATAAGATTTCTATTGAGCACTGAATGATTATTAAGATTTCCAGCACATGATGGCTCCAGGACCGGTGTCACGGTAAGAGGGCTGACTAAGTATCTGTTCCGTAGCTTCTCCATGAGTAATTTGGTGGTGGTCTCTGCTAGCTGCTCCTGAGTCCTGTGATGATTATAAAAGACAAATGCTTAGGATTTCCTTTTTCCTTAAATGATGCCTCAATGACGTACACTTTTAAAGTTGCACAACAGTAAGCAGAATTGCCCATTAAACAGTGATGTAACACTGAAATGTGACGGAGCATACCTACTAAATACAATTACAGCTTTAAAATTGTTTTAGTAAAGTACACATTCTAGGGGGTTCCTAACCAACAAATACTTCAAGTGAAGGCTGGAAGGGGGAGAAAAGGCTCTCAGTGTTGTCAATGGCCACCTTCTGGAGTGGCTCCACTGACAAGAGTCTCGATGCCAATAGAAACACTTGTACTGAGGAAACTGGTTTACAGATCAGGAAAACCATATTTTCAAGCATTTGCTCAAACCACCCTTGTTCATTTCACTCACAACCCTACAGAAATTAAGCATGAGGCACTGTGGAATAATACAGAGTTACACAACCTCTGGGGGAGAATAATAAGCTGAGGTCTTGATCCAAAAGAACTAAAACATCTCCATACCTTTTTATCAAGGCACTGGAGGTGAGACTTGCCCTTCCTGTCTTCCACACAGCCCTGAGGCTGAATTACACTTTCCTTGGCCCTACGTTCATCTTTTCCCTACTTCACAGATGCGCCTTTACGGAGAGGGGGAAAGCAGTAAAGGACGGCTGGTCTCAGCGCGCCCTCTAGTGACCACACGAAAGCTCACACTCAAGGAAAGCTCATTTACCAAGTGCCAGAATGTGCCAAGAATACTAGTAGCACTTGACCCTTTCTCTGGGTTTAAGCTATCTTTCAAAAAATAGTTAAACTCTAAACAAACAAACAAACTCATTAATATTTCTATTTAGGAGAGTGCTGAGAAGCAATATCATAATAACATCATTGTCAAAATCATAAAGCTTCAAAAACACTGTTTCAAATCAAAATCACAAGATAGAATTTCAAACCCATTAAAATGGCTACTATTAAAAAAAGGAAAATAACAAGTATGGGGATGGATGTGGAAAAATAGGAACACTCATTCATTGTTGGTGGGATGTAAAATGGTGCAGTCTTTGTGGAAGACAGTTTGGCAGTTCCTCAGAAAGTTAAGTGTAGTATTACCATATGACCTGGCAATCCCACTATTAACTCCAAAAGCATTAAAAGCAGACTTGAACAGGTATTTGCACACTGATGTCCATAGTGGCATTATTCAAAATTGCCCAAAGATGGAAGCAACGCAAGTGTCCATCAACTGATGAATGGATAAACAAAATGTGTGTGTGTGTGTGTGTGTGTGTGTGTGTGTGTGTAAATATAATGGAATGCTATTCAGCCATAAAAAGGAATGAAGTTCAGATAATGCGACAACATGGATGAACCTTGAAGATATCACGTTGAGTGAAATGTCAGACACCAAAAGACAAATAATTGTATGATCTCACTGATGAGAAATAATTAGAATAAACAAATTCGTAGTCAGAAACTAGAATACAGGTTACCAGGGGGTGGGTGGGGGTAGGGAATGGGGCATAAATGCTTAATTGGTACAGTTTCTGTTTTGGGTGATAGAAAAGTTTTGGTAATGGATGGTGATGACAGTAGCACAAAATTGTGAATGTGGCTGACACAAATGAATTGTATATTTGAATGTGGTTAAAAGGGGAAATGTTAGGTTGTATATAGGTTATTAGAATAAATTTTAAAAACACCACAGGACTGTACAACACAAATAGTGAACCCTAATAAAAACTATGGACAATAGTTAACAGTGTAATTCTAATTGTATTGATTCATCAATTATAACAAAGGAGCCACAATAGTGCTAAGTGTTAATAATAGGGAAAACTGTGTAAGAGTGGGATATAGGGAAACTGTATTTTTTGTATGATTTTTCTGTAAACCTACAACATCTCTAATTAAAAATACAAAACATACTTTTGCTTTAATACTGGTATACGAGGCTCACTATATGAGAATACTAAGGAAAAAAATAATAAAGCCATGTAAAACCAAAAAAAAAAAAAAAAGCGGGGGGAGGATACAAACTATCCTAGACTAACATTTTAAAGGTAATTCACTTACATAATTTCCCCAAATTATACTGTCAAACTAGTTTTTACTTCCTACTAATCTCACAAACCTAGCTCACTAAAAAGTATACTTTAGAGGCAAATTAATGAGCTAAATTTATTTTCTATGATTCTCTGTTTTGACTTACTCATTTAGTTTCTTTGACAATACTGTAACTTTTAGTTCTTCTAGATACAGGTGCTTGTATCTTTCCAGCTCTGATTTATTAGAATCTTCTTGGAAAATTTTCATTTTGGAAAGTTCGTATTCTAAATCTTTTATTCTGAGTTCCATCTGCTGTCTCATTGAAGTGTTATTATTCTCCCTTAACTGCTCTAACTTTTCTTGAGATGCTGCTTGTATCTAAATCAAATTAAAAGAATACATAATAAAAATAATTATAACCTGAATAATTATAGTGTATTCTTTTCTTCTAGTCTTTTTAATCAATGATTGAGAAAGCAATTTTAAATATGTGATAAAAGCTGAAGTTTAAAATATTCACATTAATGTCAGCTGAATTAAATGTGAACCATAAAAAAAGTTGAATCATTCTGATATTGGTGCTTATGTAATCTGATAACTCAAAGAAAAATAAAATCAATTTAAAATTGTAAAAATTGAGCAATATAACTTAAGAGTAACCCAAAAGTATAGTACAATTTTTAAATCATGATTTTTTCTTTTCCCCCTAATGGTCTTGTTTTATGCCAACTGGTCTTAATAATCAAGTGATTCTCTAATGAGAATCTTTATTCCCAAAGACCAATTTAGTGATAATGGTGGAAACTGAAATATTTAAAGTGAGTCATACGTGCCACCTTCCTTCTAGAAATCTATAAAACAAATTGCTGTAAGGGAAGCAGAGGAAAGATACGCAAGGTATAAATCCAAAATATAATTTACAATGGCACAAATCAAAGCACATCACAAATAAGTAAATTAACCTGTAAAAATAGATTGACTTCTTTTAATTTTTCTACTATTTCCTGTCTGGCTCTTTCTTCAATCTCCTGTTTATATTGTTCTACTCGACCAAGTTCTAGCATATTCATTTCTACATGACTTCTGAGGTTTACTACTACTTGTTCCAACTTCTTTTTATTCTTCTCCAGTTTTTCACATCTCTTTTGTATTGCTCTCACAGACAATAACTCCTGTTGAAGATCTTGATTTTTTGCATACAGATGTAGGCATTTTGAAGATGAAGTTTCAAGTTTTGCTATAAGATCATCAATCTGCATGAACAAAATAATACAATTTGGTAATGAAAGAAGTAGGCTGAGAACAGTCTAACTCACACCAACATCAAACTTGAAATATATTCAACTGCAATAAAATGTTATCTGTACTGTAGTAGATTCTTAGAGCAAGGACCCTTGAATTACTCAGAAAATCAAGAACAAGGTTAAAAACACAAGGAATCACAAAATTAAATTCTTTACCCTCATCATCTTTGCCACACAACTTTTGTACTTGATCTTATACTGTCTTTCATTTTTTTTTATGATTGTTTCATGTTTTTCCTTCTTAAAATGACTATAAGTCACCTTCAGGCAGAAAGTTTCTTAGTACTCCCCTCCCCAGCTTAATGTCCCATAACTTCTAATGATGTTTTAAGTATAAAAGGTACTCCCATCATACTGAGTTATTTGGGTCTGAGCCAATAAATGGCTCTCAGAATAAGACTTGGAAAATAAAATTCTAATTAATGAATCTTGTACAATATGGATCCTAATGCTATAATGCAAATGTTTTACATTAATTTGAATAGCATTCCAAAGAAAAATGATTCTCAGAGTTAAGGAGCAATCACATTTCCCAGTATAAAACTTAAGTGAGATGATCCAGACTTTTTTTTTTTACTAGGAAATACCTTAATTCAATAGCACTATGTAGTAATCCTTGGTACTTTCTACAGAATAAGGAAGCATACTAAACAACAACAATAAAACTTGCTGGAATTTCAGTTGTACTGAGTTGGGAAGAATCACTTTCCTTTAGATGTAATAATTATTTGACAAGAAAAGGTAAGTGGATTTGGTGGTTTTAAAATCTACAAATTCTTTGACAATTCTCCCACGGAAAGGGAAAAACTAATTTCCTCCCATTGGATATAGACTGGCTTTAGGAACTAGTTTCTAACAAAATGTGGTGAAACTGCTGTATGACTTCCAAAATTAGGCAAAAAATGTAATTCCACCTGACTCTCTCTCAGGAAACCTGCCCTTAGAAACGAGCCACCAAGCTGTGAGGAAGCCGGGGCCCCATGGGGAGTCCTCCCTCCGTTGAGCCATCTGCTGGCCCCAGCCAAGGTCCCAGACAAAAGCCAGCACTGACTGCCAGACATGTGAGCAAACCAGCCTTTAGAGGATTCCAGCCCCAAGTCTTCAAGTCAACATATATGATGCCAAGCGGGTAAGAAATGAGCTGGCTAAATTGCACCTTCATGAACAAAATAAATGTGGTGGCCTTAAGCCACTGTTTTTTTCTTAATTCAATTTTATTGAGATATATTCACATACCATGCAGTCATACAAAGTGTACATTCAATTGTTCACAGTACCATCATATAGTTGTGCATTCATCACCAAAATTAATTTTTGAAAATTTTCATTACCACACATACAAAAATAATAAGAATAAAAATTAAAGTGAAAAAAACACTGAGTGCCTTTTTTTTTTTGCCCCCATTTTTCTACCCATCCATACACTGCCCAAAGGGGAGTGTGGTCCATATGGCTTTCCCAATCACATTGTCACCCCTCATAAGCTACATTTTTATACAAACATCTTCAAGATTCAAGGGATCTGGGTTGTAGTTTGATAGTTTCAGGTATTTACTGCTAACTATTCCAATTCATTAGAACCTAAAAAGCATTGTCTATATTGTGCATAAGAGTGCCCAACAGAGTGACTTCTTGGCTCCTTTTGGAATCTCTCTGCCACTGTAGCTTATCTCATTTCATTTCACATCCCCCTTTTGGTCAAGATGTTCTCCATCCCATGATGCCAGGTCTAGATTCCTCCCTGGGAGTCATATTCCACATTGCCAGAGAGATTTAATCCCCTGGGTGTCAGATCCCAGGTAGGGGGGAGGGCAGCGAGTTCACCTGCCAAGTGAGCCACTGTTTTGAAGTGGTTTATTATGCAGCAGTAAATGACTGGCACAGACATTGATACTAAACATGGGGTGCTGCCATTAAAAAAACAAAACCCCTAAAACATCTAGGAGTGGCTTTGGGACCAGGAGGTAGGGAGAAGCTGAAAGCACTCAGAGAAGAGTATGATTGAAAGCACAGTAGTCAAAACAGCATGGTGTTGGCATAAAGATAGACATATTGATCAATGGAGTCAAGTTAAGAATTCAGAAATAGACTCCCAGATCTACTGTCAACTGATCTTTGATAAGGTCCTGAAAACTACTGAACTGGGACATAACAATCTCTTCAACATATGGGGCTGGGAGAACTGGATATTCATATCCAAAAGAATGAAAGAGGACCCCTACACCTCACGCCCTATACAAAAATTAACTCAAAATGGATCAAAGACCTCAATTTAAGAAACAGTACCATAAACCTCCTAGAAGATAATATACAGAAACATCTTCAAGATTTTGTATTAGGAGGTTGCTTCTTAGACCTTATACCCAAAGCACAAGCAATGAAAGAAAAAATAGATAAATGGGAACTCCTCAAAATTAAAAGCTTCTGTACATCAAAGGAATTTGTCAAAAAGGTGAAGAGGCAGCCAACTCAATGGGAAAAATATTTGGAAACCATGTATCTGACAAACGAGTGATATCTTGCATATATAAAGAAATCCTACAACTCAACAACAATAGTACAAAGAGCCCAATTACAAAAGGGTGAAAGATATGAAAAGACATTCCTCTGAAGAGGAAATACAAATGGCTAAAAAAAAAAAACACATGAAAAAATGTTCATCTTCACTAGCTATTAGGGAGATGCAAATTAAGACCACAATGAGATACCATCTCACACCAATTAAAATTGCTGCCATTAAACAAACAGCAAACTACAAATGCTGTAGAGGATGTGGAGAAATTGGAACTCTTATTCATTGTTGGTGGGACCGTATAATGATACAGCCACTCTGGAAGACAGTCTAGTGGTTCCTTAGAAAATTAGATATGGAGTTACCCTTTGATCCAGCAATTTCACTTCTTGGTATATACCCAAAAGATCTGAAAGCAGTGACATGAACAAATATTTGCACACCAATGTTCATAGTGGCATTATTCACAATTGCCAAGAGATGGAAACAATCCAAATGTCCTTCAACAGATGAGTGGATAAAAAAAATGTGGTATATACACACGATGGAATACTACACGACAGACAGTAAGAAGGAATGAGGTTGTGAAACATATGACAACATGGCTGAACCTTGAAGACACGATGCTGAGTGAAATAAACCAGGCACAAAAAGAGATATTGTATGTTACCACTAAGGTGAACTCTGAAAAATGTAAAATAAATGTTTTATATTGTAGAATGTAGGGGACCTAGCAATAGCAATGAGTGACAGGGAAATGATAATCTAACAAAAACAGATAAGTTATGGAGGATAATCTTACTGTTATGGGAATGCTCAGGAATGACTATGGTTTGTTAATTTTTTAAGGGTATGGTAGGAGTATGTTGGAAGCAATGTAGTTATTTTAGGTTATTTTTCTTTTTCCTTTGGTTATAGTTTGTCAATCTTCTTGGAGTGTGGTAGGAACATGTTGGAAGCAATGTAGTTATTTTAGGTTATGTGTTTTTTTTATTCCTTTGTTTTGTTTGAAATGTTTTTTTGTTTGTTTTTTAATGTCTCAATAAATAAGGTTTAAAAAAAGAGTAAAAAATAATAAAAGAAAAAGAAATATCTGTACAAAAAAAAGAGAGAGAGAGAAATGGAGCAGCACCAACACTACTTGCTAGCTTGGACTAAAAGGAACCAAGGCAACACACACACACACACACACACACACAAAGAAGCCTTTGGGCCTTGGCAGTTCTACGGGGAGGAAACAGGCTGAGAAAACTACTCAGCTGCAAACACAGGTTATTTCTCATGTAGACAAAAAGGGAGAACAAAGAGCCCAGAGGGTACAGCAAAGTGCTATGGAGAATCATTCCCATAATTAGGATGACTGAGGCCTAATCAAACAACTGACAACATACACCTGGTTGTATTTCAGAATTACTATGGACTAGAGACTGCTGTGAGCCCCCTAGTTTTCTTCTTTGTCAATGGTAGGGTTGTTAGCAGATTAGAAGAACGTTGAATGTGTGGGTAACAATTTGTCTCTTTAGTTCTGAAGTGTTCATATCAAGAACTGTCCTTAAGGATGTATACAACTAAGGCACCACATCCCCCTCTAGACTTAAGATGGGGAGATCTTGGACTTTGAGCCTGGGCTGGATGCCAGAACAATTGAGATTGTGGGGAGTATTGAGTAAAAATGATTACTTTTCATGTGGGAACATTTAAAACATGTTCATAAGTTCTCTGATATCCATCCCATTAAAAGGGTAGAATATTGGCCAACTTATGTCACATTGATTCTGGTGAATGAGATGTGGAGGAAGTGATTCTGTGTGACTTCCAAGGCTAGGTGAGAAAAGGCAATACAGTGCTGCCTGGCCCTCTTTCTCAGGATGCCTGCCCTTGGAACCCAGCCTCCGTGTGGTGAGGAAGCTCAGGCCACAAGCAGAGGCCACAGGTAGGTGTCCTCCCAGCTGCCTGCCCCAACTAAATTCCAGCCAATAGCCAGTACCAACAGCCAGACTTGTGAGTGAACAAACCTCCAAGTGATTCCAGCCCCAGCCTTCGAGTCCACCTAAAGCTGTGTCCAGGATCAGCTCCAGGGTTACTCTCAAGAACCAGATCAAAAGAGAATCTAATTGTGAATTATAAGATGATGAATTAGCTAGATTTCTAAAGACAAAAGCTTAGACTTAATCTTCTCCTCCTTAGATGGTGACATCTATGGATGAGCATATGAATTATAAGGAGTTAGTAATAAAAGATCATGAAGTGAACAGTAGACTGAGTCAGCAGATCCTCTAAGAGCTGATGGAGATGGGAGTGAAGGGAGAGGCACTGGGGAAAGAAACTAAAGACCTGAAAGGAGGAAAGAAAAGGACACACTCTATCTTTTTGTATTGTAAATAAGCCTGACTTCCCTTCAAGTCAAAGAGCCAGCAAAGACCTAAGTTGGCCATAGGCTCCTTCCACTACACACTGACTTTTTAATATTACATAAGACAAATCGTAATAGGCAGGATAACTAGGAAACAGTTCTCATAAAGTCTGATTTGGTATTGGCATAAGGATTAGACATATATATATATATATATCAATGAAATAAAATTGAGAATCTAGAAATAAAACCACACATTTATAGTCAATTGATTTCCAGCAGGGGTGTGGTGGTGGTTAGAAGCTGTATGTACCCCAGAAAAAACATGCTCTTAAAGTTAATCCATGCCTGTGGGTGTGAACCCATTGTAAGTAGAACCTTTTGCTGAGGTTACTTCAGATAGGGTGTGGCCCACCTCAGCCAGAATGGGTCTTAATCCTATTACTGGAGTCCTTTATAACAGAATGAAATCCAGAAAAAGAGAAAGTCACAGGAAGCAAGAAGCTGAAAAGAAACCCAGAAGATAAGGAAGAGACCAGGAGATGCCACCATGGACCTTGCCATGTGACAGAGGAAACAAGGATCACTGGCAGCCAGCCCCAAAATGCCAATCTTCAGGGAGAAAGCATCACCTTGATGATGTCTTGATTTGGATCTTTTCCTAGTCTCAAAACCATGAGCAAATAAATTCCCATTGTTTAATCTGACCCATTTCACGGCATTTGCTTAAGCAGCCTAGGAAACCAAAGCAGGTGCCAAGACCACCCGAGGGGGGAAAAACATTCTTTTAACAAATACTGTTGGGACAACTGGATATTCACCTGCAAAAGAATGAAGTTGGATCCCTAAACCTCAACCCTATATAAAAATTAATTCAAAATATGAGAGTTAAATTTAAGAGCTTAAACTATAAAACGCTGAGAAGAAAACACAGGTGTAAATCTTTATGACTTTGGATTTGGGAATGATTTCTTAAATATGACAGCAAAGCACAAGTAACTAAAGAAAAAAGATAAACTGGTTTCACCAAAATTAAAAACATTTGTGCCTCAAAAGACACCATTAAGAAAGTGAAAAGGCAAGCCTCTGAATGGGAGAAAATATTTGCAAACATCACATATTTGATAAGGGATTTGTATCTACGATATATATCTTACACCTCAATAATAAAAAACAACTCAATTAACAAATGGGCAAAGGATATGAATTCACAGTTCTCCAAAAAAGGTATACAAATGGCCAATAAACACATTAAACACATGAAAAGATCAATTTCATTAGTTGTCAGGGAAATACAAATCAAGACCACATGCGATGCTATTTCACACCCACTAGGATGTCTATATCAAAAAAGACCCGATAATAATAAGTTCTGGGCAAGGATGCTAGTGGGAATGTAAAATGGTTCAGCCACTTTGGAAAACAGACTGATAGTTCCTAAAAATGTTATACAGAGTCACCATTTTAACCCAGTGATTCAACTCTTCAGGTATATACCCAAGAGAAATGAAAACATGTACATAAATGTTTATGGCAGTATTATTCATAACAGCCAAAAAGTGGAAACAACCTGGTAGTCCATCTACTGATGAATGGATAAAAAAATGTAGTTAAATCCACAAATGGAACATTATTTGGCAATAAAAATAAATGTACTGATACATGCTACAACATGAATGAACCTTGAAAACATCATGCTAAGTGAAAGAAGTCAGTCACAAAGGACCACATATTGTGTGATTCCATTTATATGAAATGTTCAGAATAGGCAAATCTGTAGAGACAGAGAGTAGATTGTTGGTAGACTAGGACTGGCAGGGGAGGGGAGAAGAGATTGGAAGATGCTGGTGAAAGGGTACGGGGTTTCCTTTCTGGGTTGAGGGAAATGTTATAAAACTGATTTTGGCCATGATTGTACAATTCTTGAATATACTAAAAGCCAATGAACAGTGAACTGTACATTTTAAATAGGTGAATTGTATGGTACATTAAATGACATCTCAATAAACTTGTTACAAAAAAATGATTTGATGCTTTTGATTTGGGGTCTTATAATGATGTACAGCTTGGTTTTAGATAACTGGCCAGGGTTCAAAACCAAAGAATCAACACTATGCCCTTTTTATAGGAAAAAGGTTGTCTTTTTCTTGGTATCAAGTCTCTAAAATTAATAGAAAAAACTTTATTTAATGGTTCAAAGCATTGAGTGAATTATATTTCCCAAAAGTAAATGTTTTTGCCCCAAAACTAATTAAAAATTACCTGAAGTTTTAGCACAGTAATCTGACTATCCCTTTCAATTTGCTTGGGTTTTAAATCTCCACGGAAACTAAGTTCTCCATTTTCATATTCACTTAACTCCTTTCTTGTCATCTTTAAGAGTTTCTTTAATCTGCAGTAATGAACAGAATGAGTAAAAATCAAGTTCTTTAAGGGTTATTATTTAATAATTTTATTTAAACAGATATTCTGTTCTATCATATAGGAAACACAAATCTATACATTACAATACTCTCATTTGTTTTAATCTAAAATTGTCTGAAAGCAATCTAACTAAATTGCAGTCTAGGTAAATAAAATCATGAAGAAAAATTTTATGACATCCATGGTAAAAAGAGTTAATACTGCACCATTTATAAAGAGTTCTTATAATAAATTATTAAAATCCATTTTTAATTCATTAATGCAAAACACTGAACTATTTTAAAATTTATTAGCTATAACCCCTATATCAGGATCTGAGGAGAAGAAAAGCCTAATTATATATGAATGTTTTGCAAAGATATCAAAAATCCATTTTGCTCCCTGTTGACCATAGTCTTATTCTACAAGAAGAGTGTACTCAAAAAACATCATGAAAATTATTGAAAGTATAAAAAGAACAGGAAAGAAAAATCTCTGAAGCCTGAGTTGAGGGGAAAAAGGAAACAGAGCTTGAAAAGAAAGGAAGTCAGCAGAAAGATAGTATATAACAGTCTCTTAAAGGAAGACTGCTTTAAGAAGAGAACTAGAGATCTTTGCTAGTACACTTTTAAAATGACAGGCATGCAAAACAATACAGAGAATGACAGAGTGAAATGAGAGGAAACTATTGATCAGATTCAGAGAACAAACTTAAGGTATCAGCAAAAACAGAAAGGGAGTCTTGTTGGGGATTTCAAACACATTGGGAATATTCCATTGTTTCATTTGGACGGTAGAAAGATGACTCTTCATTTTATTCTTACGTCATGCATATATTTTTTGTGTGTACATTTTGTAGCTCAAAAAATAAAAGGCAGAAACAACACATAAGCCAAAACAAGATTGTTTTTGATGCTGTTAAGGAAGACACAGAAGGGTTTTTAGATACTAAAATACTTGAATACTAAAGAGAAGAACACTACCAAAAGGTGACAAGATTACCAAAGAGAGCAAAGATATCTTAGTGCAGTAAAAATTCAAGGTAGATGATGAAGAGTGCAGTGGACATTAAATATGCAAAAGGCATTGTCATTACATGGGAACTCTGTACTTTATGCATGATTTTTCTGTAACCCTACAACTTCTCTAATTAAAAAAGGCATTGTCATTATTGTTTTAAAATCAATGTTAAGATTAAATACAGCATTTTGACATTAAAAAAAATTAGATTGTGCTGTGAGTTTCTGAAGTAAATTTCAAAATAGAATAATCTGTTTAACTAGGAAAATGCAAATATAAAATGAATCAGTATTCATATTTTAATTAAGTAAAGTTACAATGAACTCATTTAATTAAATACATAGTTGGAATGATCAGAAATATTAAAATCTTACCCAATAATCTCTTTTTCTAATTTACCATTTTTCTTCATTTCTTGATCCAAATGATATTCCAGAGATTGTTTCAACTCAGTAAGTTTCTTTAATTGTTCCTTTTCTTCCTCAGACTTTGGAAAAAAATTTTTAAAGAAAAACTTGTAAAAGAAAATTATTTCTTAAAATCTAGAGACTCTTCCTTTTGAAAATATTTCTCATAAGTTCATGACTCTTATATGTTTAGACAAATTTATAAAATGGTGTTTATAAACCTGAGGCCAATAAGGACAGTTTTAAAAAATAGTAAGACTTTTCTTAAAATAGCTTGAAGTGATTTTACATTTTCATCATTATGTTTTCTGGAATTTAAATCACCAAAATTTGTTTAAAACAGAGGTTTTTAGAAATAAATACTCAGTATTCATGAAATTAAAAAAAATAGAATGGGTATAGAATGGATATATTCACATTTTAGTTTCTAAAGATGCCCTAGTAACATCTTCATCAATATTCCAAGTATCGTTCCACCACATCTTACTAAGTCAATCTCTGGAAAATTCACATGTAGTCCCCATTACATGTTTGTTTCTCATCTGACTTGAGGAGGAGATAAATACTCACATTATCTATAAGAACTTTCCCATGGGTTTCAGTTTCTCCTTTTTATTAACCCCTTCTCTCTTCAAGTAAAGTTTAAGTCATCTTCTCTATCAGGTGAAAACATAACTTTTTCCTAATCCTTGTGGCCTGTTCTTGCATCCTGTTTCTCCCCTTCCCCTGGGCTCTAATGTTCTTTAATGCATGGTCTCATCCACATATCCAACTTTTCATCACTTGTTCTCCTCATTTACACTAAAATCTGATTTACAATTCTGTAAATCCAATAAAAATTTCTGAGGGTCACCAAGGATCTTTTTTTAGCCTTACCCTGCTTTACTTCTCAGCACAACTGTTATAGTGACCACGCCTTCCCTTCTGCCCCTCTAATCCCTCTACATGTCTAAATGATAGCAACCTTGGCCCTTTCCACTGTCTGGATGACATTGTAAGGGGATATCTTCTGACACTTTCATTCACAGAAAACTCATCAACATATTGCCATGTCATCTGTGTGAAGAGTAGGCTGATACAATGAGGCTAACTTATATGAAGTCTAGAAAAAGATAATTTTCAATGGTTCTTTGGCCATGAGAAGGCCTTCTAGACTAGTGAGCATAAATGCCCCACTTCCCTGGGAAGGTATTATCTGTATAATGGAATTGCCAGAATCTAGCTATTTTCAATTAAACTAGTTAGTAGGATCATCTACCTCTTTGCTCCAACTTAATACTCATGATGCAACATTCTGATCTTCATTGATAGGGAGCCTCTCGTACAAGGGAGAGCATGAACTAATTCAATGACAGGAGAATCCTGTTCTGCTTGGTAAATGAGTTACATAGTTTTCAACATACATTAATAAATGGGCTTACATAGCAACCTTTTCTGAGTTTTGATTTTACTAAATCCTTGAAGAGCTGATTAACTCAGGCATGTGGGTAAAAAATTAGTTTCTGAACTTGCAATGCGAGGAGTACTATGCAATTCTGTAGGACCCTGTTTGAGCAGCCATTTCTACTTCCTCACTGCCACCCACCTCTTTCCTTTTGTAAAATCCAGCAATGAGAAAATACATTCCTTTGGGAAAAATACTTGCACAATGACCTAGTATTCATTCCTAATCAGATGTACAAATTATAACATTAAAAACACTTCAGTATCAAAATTCCCCTAAATCAAGAGTTTTAACCACATGAGAAACTCAGAATTCTACATGAAATGACTACTAAAATCTCTTAGAATTCAAAAAACATATAATAAAATATTATTTTTAGACTATCACCATCTTTTTTAATTAAAATCTTACCAACAAAATCATTAATTTTACATCTTTAGCCAACATTCTCTAAAGACTGATGAGGAATTATACCAATGCAAGTAGTACCAATATGAATTCAATAACTATTTTATATCAGTAAGACTTTTCATATTGTCTAAGACAGTATTATAAACTACTACTAGAGAAACAAAATTTCCTTTTGCATGTGACAGAAATTAAGAGATTGACTTACCAAATTTGTACCCAGTAGGTTTTTCTGAAGCTGTTCAATTTTGCCCATTTGCTTTTTGATTGTAACTTTTAACTTGATGTTTTCAATTTCAAGCCTAAAATGTATATTTTAAAATAATCATTCTTACACATATATTAAAAAAAAATACTACATAATTTCTGAACAAACACCTGAAAGTGTAATTACATAAATTTTAAAAAATTTGAATAGTAGATGATCTGGCAATTATACTATATTTCTACATGTGATTTGTATAATAGAGACAATGTACAAAAATTCTGCATTTCAAAAGAGTTCAAGCTGAAATTTTTCCTTGGCTTCACTCAGATGTGTTTATTATCATTATTGATATAATTTTGAAACTATTATGCTTATTGTTCTAAAAATACTCAAGTTATTTTCTGTGCTGCTTTGAATCGTACTTTCGCATGTGGCCTTGTGTCCTCTCAGCACACTGTACTGCCTCTGTACGTTGAGCCTGTGCTTCTTGCAACTGAAACAAAAAAACAATAGAAAACACTTTACTGAAAATCTAGCACAAATCCAGCCTCCACCCATTTTGGTAACTAAAATTTCATTGGACCACAGCCATGCCGATTAATTTGAGTATTATTTCTGGCTACTTTCATGCTATGGTAGACATAAGTACTATAGTTGAGACAGACCTTATGACCCACAAAGCCTAAAATATTTACTATCTGGCACTTTACAGAAAAGTTTACCAATCCCAGCTCTAGTACTAAAAGACAATACTATTCTTGTTTTTAAGATATATTTTATCAGCTACATACTGAAATTCACAGAGCAGTAGAACAGGGAAAGATAGGAAGTTACATTATTAAGCATTTATATTTTTTATTTCAAGTACTACCGTATCACTTATAATATTAGATATTCACATATGTGAAAGACAATGGCAGTGATTATAAAAGTTAACATGCTACTTTAGGTGGCAGCCAGATGTTTCACAGAGTAATTTGAGAGGCAAAAGTCAGATTGCTAGGGTCTAAACATGACCCAGATTGCCTGGGTCTGAATCCCAGCTCCACCAGTTACCAGCTGTGTGACCTTCAGCAAATTACTTAAACTCACTGTGTCTCACTTTCTTCATCTGTAAAATGGAGGTAAGAATACTATCTACCTCATTGGGATGCTAGGAAGATTAAATTAGGGAACATATGTAAAGTACTTAGAAGAGTCTCTGAAACAAAGTAAGCTAAATATCAGTGTTTGCTAGTAGCACTGTTATTGTTAATAAATTGTATGCTCTAATAAAATTTGGTATATTAGGCAGATGGTCTGCCAATGAATGCATTCTCCTATACATGTTATAATTAATCACTTTTCATTACACCATTGAAAATTGGCATCAATTAGGGAGCATGAGGCCCAGAAAAAGTCCCCAGTGCTTCATAAAACTTTCACAAATCTCACTAGCCAACAGTACCTTCTTCCTCTTATAATAATTTGTAAGTTATATTCTCTCTGTACCATTAAAGTCGGCAATGGTCATGGGTTACAATGCAAATAGTGCCTCGTGGAGTTGAGTAGTTAGTGGATAACTGACTTGACCATCAGGGGCAGCCTCAAGCAACTAACTAGAATTGCCAAGTCAAGGTTTCCAATCAATTCAGTCTCAGCAACTGTAAACGTTGGGCTGCTTTAACAAATACTCTGCTGGGCAGATTGAGGTTGTATACTATGCCACGTGAGAAAAGTCAGTTCCCAGAACTTTCAATTGTTCCCTTGCTGTAAAGTAAATCCCAGTTCTGACTGCATAATGAAGGAAGTCAAATTTGGAATTTTTTCATCGTGACAAAAAAAAAAGATACACATTTTGTTGAATAATTCTCTTCTATTGGATTAAATGTTTTTGATTTTATGATTAATTGCTTAAACTGTTGCTTAGAATAAAGAGAATAAAAAGTTTATGATACCAGTATCTCAAAGATACCCTACAGGTATCTAAAAGGCAAATGAATAAAATATAATAATAAATCAATGGTTTTGGACTCAAATGTATAAATACACACTTTTTGACAGAAACTGCATAAAGGTGGGGGGACAGAGGGTGTATAAGAACATAGATTATGGTATGCCACAGAAATTTAAGTTGATATCAAAGCAAACAAGATTTTTATATATTTAGGATGCTAAATTTAAGATCCATGGTTACCACAAAGAAAATATCAGAGAACATGCAAACTCATAGAGACAGAAAGTAGAATACAGATTATGAGATGTGGGGGCCAGGGGCAATGGTGAGAAAATGCAAAATGAATGTAGGGTTTGTTTGGGGTGAAGGGAAAGTTCTAGTAAGGATGATGGTGAGAGTACTACAACATTGTGAATGTGATTAATCTCACCAAATGGTATACTTGGGAGGGGTTGGGATGGGAAGGTTTCTGTTG
Organism: Choloepus didactylus; assembly: GCF_015220235.1. NCBI lineage: Eukaryota > Metazoa > Chordata > Mammalia > Pilosa > Megalonychidae > Choloepus > Choloepus didactylus. The sequence continues at coordinate 170,081,755 of NC_051334.1, forward strand.
TATATATGTTGCTGCAATTAAAAATAAAGAAAGAGACTAAAGAGTTAAGGACAATTAAATGGAGTACATGATACTGGATTGTTGCTGATGTTCTCACAAACATTGAAGTCTAAAGGTTTGGTATGCCAAGCACTCTATCTTCGGGTTTGTCGTTACGAAGCATGTTATTGCAAAGGAGAGGATAATCCTGCTTATAATTGTGCCTAAAAGTCTCCCACTGAGTACCTCTTGCTCAGATGTGGCTCTCTCTCTCTAGCTAAGCCACCTTGGTGGGTGATCTCATTGCCCTCCCTGCTATGTGGGACCTGACTCCCAGGGGTGTAAATCTCCCTGACAGTGCAGGATATGACTCATGGGGATGAATCTGGACCCAGCATTATGGGATTGAGAAAATCTTCTTGACCAAAAAGGGGATGTGAAATGAAACGAAATAAAGTTTCAATGGGTGATAGATTTCAAATGGAGTCAAGAAGTCAGTCTGGTGGACATTCTTATGCACTATATAGATAACAATTTTTAGGTTTTAATGTAGTGGAATAGCTAGAAGTAAATACCTGAAACTATCAAACTCCAACCCAGTAGCCTTGACTCTTGAAGATGATTGTATAACCGTGTAGCTTACAAGGGGTTGCAGTGTGATTGGGAAAGCCACATGGACCACACTCCCCTTTGTCCAGTGTATGGATGGATGAGTAGAAAAATAAGGACAAAAACTAAATGAAAAATAGGGTGGGATGGGGGGATGATTTGGGTGTTCTTTTTTAGCTGTATTTTTTATTCTTATTCTTATTCTTTCTGGGATAAGGAAAATGTTCTAAAATAGGAGGAGGGGGCAAGATGGCAGCAGAGAGAGGAGTGGAATTTAGTTAGTCCCCTGGAACAACTAATAAATAACCAGGAACAACAAGTAAATAATTTAGAATAACTGCTGGGGGACAACCATGACTGTCCACACATCGTACACTAACCTGGATTGGGAGGAATGCCTGAGACTACAGCATAAAATCTGTAAGTAAAAACTGCAGAACCATGCCAGAAACCCCCACCCTCATGGCAGGCTGAGCTGCAAAACTTCACTGTGGTAGAAAGCAGCACTCTCTGAACAAGAGAATATAGCTCAGCCCACTTCCAACTGGGGTTTTAATTAACAAATGTGGACAACTGAATACAAGCTACAAACCCCCAACAAGTATACAGAGGCTTTTAGTGATGACTGAACTTAAAGAATCAGAAGACTCATCTGTCCTGGGAGAGGGAGACCACAAGACAAGGTGTTCCCTCTGGCTGACCAGTAAAACTGCGGGGCCATGTACTGGCTCTAAAAGAGGGCTTTCTGTCTCTTTTACTCTCTCTCAACCTCAGCGGCTCAGTGGAGAGAGCCTCAGCCATTTTCAGTGGAGAGAGCCCATGCCATTTTCAGTTCACAGCACTCAGAACCAGAGAGGGGTGGAGATAACAGAGTGAGAGAAACAATAATTCAAATGCAGATGATAACTCCCTAGGGAGTGTATCTTCCCTAAGAGGAAGGAGGTGGAGCCCAGCTCTACTACCTGCCTTACCTTCAGCACCAGACCCTACAGCCTGGGGGAAAACAGCCAAACCAGAAACTAAGGAGGCCACACCTTCTTACACCAGTCAGGAGTGACAGGCTGACAGGTGCCAACTACTGAGCAGGTTAGGAAAAGCACAGCAGCTAGAGACCTCACAGGAAAGACTGTCAATCTCTAAGACACACCCACAGGGAGATTTGAAACTGAATATAACCCCAATCTGAGACCTGAACCCAGTCTGGTCTGGGAAAATCTGATTGGGGTAACCAAGAAAACCAGATGCCTAGACAACAGAAAATTAAAATCTACACTATGAAAAATGAAGATATGGCTCAGTCACAGGAATAAACTTACACCTCAGTCAAGATATGGCTGAGATATTGTTTTACTTTAATGAAACAATCTATTAAAGACTTACAAAGAAACATGCTAAATCAAATAAAAAACCAAATCAATGAGTTCAGGAAAGATATGGCAAAAGAGATGAAGGCTATAAAGAAACACTGGGTGAACATAAGGTAGAAATCTCAAGTTTAAAAAAACAACTGGCAGAATCTATGGAAATGAAAGGCACAAAACAAGAGATGAAAAACAGAATGGAGACATACAACAGCAGATCTGAAAGAGGCAGAAGAAAATACTCAGAAGTGGAGAACAAGAAACCTGAAATCCTACACACAAAAGAACAGCTAGGGAAAAGAATGGAAAATTATGAGCAACGTCTCAGGGAACTGAATGACAATATGAAGTGCATGAATGTATGTGTCATGGGTGTCCCAAAAGGAGAAGAGAAGAGAAAAGGGGCAGAAGCAATAATAGAGGAAATAATCAATGAAAATTTCCCATCTCTTATGAAAGACATAAAATTACAGATCCAAGAAGCACAGTGTACCCCAAATAGAATAGATCTGAATAGACCTATGTCAAGACACTTAATAATCAGATTATCAAATGTCAAAGACAGAGAGAATCCTGAAAGTAGTAAGAGAAAAGTGATCCATCACATACAAAGGAAGCTTGATAAGACTATGTGTGTACTTCTCAGTAGAAATCATGGAGGCAAGAAGGAAGTGGTATGATATATTGAAGATACTGAAAGAGAAAATCTGCCAACCAAGAATCCTATATCTGGCAAAACTGTCTTCAAATATGAGGGAGAGTTTAAAGTATTCTCTGACAAACAGACAATGAGAGAGTTTGTGAACAAGATACCTGTGCTTCAGGAAATATTAAAGGGAGCACTACAGACAGACAGGAAAAGACAGGAGTAAGAGGTTTGGAACACAGTTTTGGGTGATAGTAGCACAGCAATTTAAGTACACTGAACAAAGATGACTGTGACTATGGTTGAAAGAGTAAGGTTAGGGTCATTTGGGACACCAGAAGGAAAGAGGAAAGATAAAGAGTGGGACTGTATAACTGAGTGAAACCTAGAGTGCTCAACAATTGTGATAAAATGTACAAACATGTTTTTTACATGAGGGAGAACAAATGAATGTCAACCTTGCAAGGTGTTAAAAATAGGGTGGTACTGGGGAAAAAATATGATGAATGCAAACTAGAGACTATAGTTAACAGAAACATTGTAATATGCTACCATTAGCTGTAACAAAGGCAATATACCAAAGCTAAATGCCTATAAGAGGGGGACATAAGGGAGGGGTATGGGAATCTTGGCATTGATGATGTTGTCCGACTCTTTTATTCTTTAGTTTAATTCTATCTTTCCTTCTGTTGCTTTTTAACTGTCTTTTCTCTCTCTCTCTCATTTTCTTTAGTCTCTCTACCTTCTTTGACTCTTCCTCCTGCTTTGTGGAAGAAATGGAGATGTCCTTACATAGAGAGTGGTGATGGTGCTGAATACATAAATATGCGACTATACAGGGAACCATCGATTGTTTACTTAGGACGGAAAGTATGGTGGGTGAACAAAACTGTTTTAAAAAAATGGGTTGATGAAGAAATCTTAAGGACACTGTATTGAGTGAAATAAGTCAGACATACAAGGACAAATATTGCATGGTCTCACTTATATGAACTAATTATAATATGTAAACTCATAGACATGAAATATAAGGTACCAGGATACAGAACGAGGCTAAAGAATGGGGAACAGTTGCTTATTATGAGCAGAATGTTCAACTAGGTTGAAGTTAAGTGTTTGGAAATGGACAGAGGTGATGGTAGCACATTATTGTGAGAAGAACTAACAGTCTGAGTGGTGTGTAAAAGTGGTGGAAAGGGGAAGCTTAGAGTCATGTATGTCACCGGAAAGAAAGTTGGAGGCTAAAAGATGGGAATATATAAAACAGTGAATCTTGTGGAGGACAATGTCCATGATTAACTGTACAAATATTAGAAATCTCTTTCATGAACTAGAACCAATGTATGACACTATAACTAGAAGTTAATAATAGAGGGGTATATAGGGAAACTACCTATTGCAAACTATGTACAACAGTCAGTAGTAGTTTAACATTCTTTCATCAACAGTAACAAATGTACTATATCAAAACTATGAATCAATAATGGAGAAAGGGGTGGTTAGGGGTATGGGAGGATTGGAGTTTTCTTTTTTTTTCTTTATTTCTTTTCTGGGGTAATGAAAATGTTCTAAAAATTGAAAAAAATTAATTGTGGTGATGGATGCTCAGCTGTATGATGGTACCGTGAGCAACTGATTGTGCACTTTGGATCTTTGGATAATTGTATGTTATGTGAACAATCTCAATAAAATTAAATAAAAAAATAGATTGGGGTGATGAATGCACAACTGCATGATGGTACTGTGAACAGTTGATTGCACACCATGAATGATTATGGTATGTGAATATATCTGAATAAAACAATATAATAAAAAAAATCACAGCAAAAAAAATTGTGAAGGGGTACAGGGAACTTAATTTAAAACATTTCACCAAATTGTAACTCTTGACTACCAAAGTATTGTGATAATACTCTCACTGACTAATATGAAAAAAACCTTTTTAATTTTAAATGTAATTTTCTAAAAGTATAAACATTCTTCACCCTAATCTCAGTTTCTACTTTAAAATGTTAATATATGATAATTAGACTACTTTCTGAATTAGTAGTAGAAAGTAATCACTGCAACATTTGTTTCTATATTTTAATGTATCTCATAGAAACAATTTAGTTCTATGAAGTTAACAAAATATAAAAATTTGTGATAATTTCTGTAATTAAAATTCATATGTATTATATAGTATTCATATACTACTTCCTTGCACAGATTCAAATAGCAATCTCACAGAGTATTTAGAATATTTAGAATCCTTTATAGAATAGGAAGGACTTTTACATGTTAACTCATATGAAGCCTACATTGAAAATTTGTTTCAGAATTATAAAACAAAACATACCTAAAGTAAAAGGAAAAAAATTGGTGGTCTGGGAATCTGGGGGAGGGTAATGTTGGAGTTCTCTGTATAGGGTTTGCATTATTTTTGAAACTGTCCCATAAGTTTGAAATTATTTCAAAATCAAAACTTAAAGAAAAAAAAAAGTTCTGCACAGAGTAGATCACAAGCCCTGAGGAGAAGTAAGGTCAACGAGAGAACAGTCAGAGGAGCTTCATGGAGAAGGGGAGATTGTGAGATAGGTCTGAATCAATGTAGGATTAGGCTAGATGAACAGAAACTGACAAGACAGAAAGGCCAGAGTAAAGGCACAGAGATGGTGAAATCAGCCCAGTTAACTCAGATGATGAAATCCAATGGCAGGGAGATGACAACATGTGTCCACACAAAAAAACTTGTACATGAATGTTCCTAGCAGCATTACCCATAATGGCCAAAAAGTGGAAATGACCTAAATGCCCATCAGGTAAATGGATAAAGAAAATAAATTCCACTGATGTATCCATACAATGGACGATCATTTGGCAACAAAAAAGAATGAAATACTGGAACATGTTACAACACAAATGAACCTTGAAAATGTTGTGCTAAGTAAAAGAAGCCAGACACAAAAGACCACATATTACAAGATTTCATTTACATGAAATGTCCAGAATAGGCAAATCCATTGAGACAGAAAATAGATTAGAGTTTGCCTAGGGCCGGGGGTAGGAGGGGAGGGGGAAAAGGAGAGAGAGGGGAGCTGGGGCATGATGGCTAAAAGATGTGGGGTTTCGCTGAGGTGATGAAAATGTTCTAAAATTGATTGTGGTGATGGTTGCATAACTGTAAATAAAAGCTACTGAATTGTATGGTATTTGAATTATATCTCAATGAAGTTGTTTAAAGAAATCCAATCATGAGATCTCGATAATTTTCTTAATTCTATATTTTGAATATATATATTATACATGATCTGAATATTTCTATGCTTTTACAATATATCCAGAATGAAAGGAAAATAAAGAAAATATCTAACTTTTCAACTGATTTGTAAAACAACCTGTGCTGGTTTAAGTGTATTGTGTCCCCCAAATGCCATTATCTTTGTGGTCTTGTGTGGGGCAGGCGTTTTGGTGATGGTTGGATTTGCTGGGAATGTGCCCCACCCAGCTGTGGGCAATGATTCTGATGAGATGTTCTCATGGAGGCGTGGCCCCGCCCATTCAGGGTGGGCCCTTATCCGTGGAGCTATATAAATGAGCTGACTCAGGGGGAAGAAAGAGAGTGCAGCTGGGAGTGATGTTTTGAAGAGAAGCAAGCTTGCTAGAAAGGAATGTCCTGGGAGAAAGCCGTTTTGAGGCTGGAGCTTTGGAGCAGACGCCAGCTGCCTTCCTAGCTAACAGAGGTTTTCCGGACACCACTGGCCGTCCTCCGGTGAAGGTACCCGATTGCTGAGGTGTTACTTTGGATGCTTTGTGGCCTTAAGACTGTAACTGTGTAGTGAAATAAACC
>NC_051334.1:170089329-170092552 GCF_015220235.1 Choloepus didactylus
TTGGGGAAATTCCATACAATTCAACTTGGTGTTCAACTGACCCCATGCTATATATTCAATCTTAAATTAAATCTTCTCAGTTCTTCTGAGTCCAAATTCCTCCTCACCACGTAGACATACATTCTTAGCTTTACGTCCTACATCCTCTTTCCCCAGTCCTAATTTTTTATTTTCAATGTCTAGCACAAAACTCACCTTCTTAATGAACCTCTCCCAGATAATTCCCCCCTCATTATGTAACAATCCTTTAATTCAACACCTGCATTCAATCCAGCACAGAATACATGTTTTCAACATTCCTAATCTATTGCCTTAGAAATGAACTCAAATTTTTCATGTATTGGTTTCTCAATTAAATCATAACTTCTTGAGGGAATGCACAGACTTTTTTTCATCTTATATATGATTCTCTACATCCTAACACAGTAGAAGGCAAGCAGCAGGTGTTTAATAAGATGTGTTGAAGAAAGTGAAAAATATTTCCTCAAGATAGAGTGGAAACAACACTGGATTAGGAAATTTCAAAGCAGGTTTTGGTTTTGACTGTAGTACTTATCATCTGAATGGTCTTGAGAAAATCAATTCTACTGAGGCTCAGTTTACAAATTTGTAACAATAGTATATTCCCTACTTATTATAGAGGCATGTTGTGAAAAAAAGAAGGAAATGATGTATGTAGAAGTGTTTTACTCTTCAAAGAAGACATTCATCTATCTATCTATCTATCTATCTATCTATCTATCTATCTATCTATCTCTCTCTCTATCTATCTAAATATCTATCTTCCACATCAGCACAAAACTATTATTCTTCTATCCTGGAGATCTTTCTAAAACAGATTGTTACTTGGTTGTTACACTGAACAAGGTCAAACAGGACTTAAAGCAATGGAAAAAGTGAATAACAATTTATGGCCAAACCAAAGACTTGTACACAAAAATTCACAGAACCTGATTTATAATAGTCCAAAACTGGAAATAAACCAAACATCTATCAACAGGTAAGTCAATAAAAAAATTGTAGCCTATTTACCTAATGGAATATGACCCAGCAATTAAAAGGTGTGAGCTGAGAGGTATGAATCTCTCTGAGAGGTATTTAGCTGAACAAAAGAATTCAGACACAGAAGAGTATATATTGTATGTTTCCATTTATGCAAAACCCTAGAAAAGACAAATCTAATGTTCAAAGTCACAAGAGCAGATACGTAATTGGCTGCTGTCCAGCCGACCCACCCCGCCTCCCGACCCTGCGCCCCTGGCACTCCTGCCACTGTCCGCCCCGACCACGGAGGAGCACAGCACCTGTCCCTCGGCCCCCCGGAACCAACCGGGGCCGTCTTTCCCGGAAGCCCCCCGTCTTGGGGCGCGAGGAAGGGCGCCGCGCCTTCAACCCCACTCACAGCCTGGGCAGGGGGCCTCCGGTCCCCTAAGGGGTAGGGACAGCACCCGTGCCTCCAATCCCATCCGCTCTCGCAGGAAACCCCAGCCGGCAGCTGAGAAGGAGGCCAGCAGGTCGTGGGCCTGGGGGCGAGCTGTCCGGAGGCATCCCTCCCCGTGACGAAGAGACGCCCTCGGAGCCGGCAGGCGAGATCGGTCATGGCCGGGCAGGTGGTGCGGGTTCTGGGAGGGCAGGCGGGGCTCCGGAGTCTCCCCCGGGATGCCCCGGGCGTCGGTGGCCGCCGAAGGACCCGCTGGGCCAGTGGGCCAGTGGGCCTCTGGGGTCCTCCTGCTCCCGGAGGGTTGCGGGCACCCGACGGACGCGGGGCTTCGGACGGGGTGAGGGTCGCTTGGTGTCCCATCAAGACAACCGTCTACAAGCCCTCTTCTGCCCTGTCCGCACCCCACCCCACCCACCCCACCCCGCCACACCACGCCAGGCCTCGGGGCCACTGTGGTTTCTGACCCAATGGGTCGCAGAGCTCCAGAAATGCCTCGCCGTGGGGCCACCGGAAGACGACGCTGGAGGTTTCCGAGCCCTGGCGAAAGCCTCGAGGCACCTGTGGAGCAACACCCGGGCTTTCCTTCTCCCAATGGGCTACCGCTTGGGGTCTGGGGGTGGAGGGAAGACGGACTTCACGGATCTCCTCCCCACACCCCCACCCCCCAGCCCGCAAGCGAGGTCAGCCTCCACAAAATCCCCGCCGGTACAGTGGATCCCTGGGCCGCTGGGCCACTCGGTCTCCACCCACTGGCCTCTAAGGTGGGTGACAGCGGGTGACTCAGCCCACTGCACTGTCATCCCCGAAAGGGGCACCCCGGCCTACGGTGGTCCGGCACCCAGCCGGGACCACCCGCCCCGAGCCAAGGAAGCCCAGGGGTGCGGTCGGAGTGGGTGGCGGCCAAAGGCTTCGGACGGGGGGTGTCCTCGGAACAGGTGGGTGTCCGGTGCATGCGGAAAGAGGGCTGGTGCACGTACGTCGTGCCAGGGCTGGGCACGGAGAGGGAGCCCTGCCCTGCGGAGGGGAGTCAGCCCGGGGGTTCCCAGTCTGTGGGCACCCGGGTGCCGCCGCTGCCGCCGCAGCGGCCGCCGTGGCGTTCCCTCTGAGGCGGGTTTTGCATCCGGATGTGCCCGCAGGGGCAGCAAGACCGCTGGGCCCCTGGGATGCGCCTGTCAGTCGGTCCCTCGGTGTGCCCTAGTCCGCAGTTCCGCCCGGGAGCGGCTCAAGGCGCTGGGTGGTTTCTGCAGAGACGTGGCCCCGCCCACCCCGTGCCGCCACCGTCCCCTCCAACCGCGGCCCCAACCCACCCCCATCCCCAACCCCACCCCGTGCTGAAATTCTAGGGGTCGCAGGCCGGGAAGGGGTGCGTCTGGTAAGGGTTCTTGGCCCCGCCCCCGCCAGCCCTGGGTTTCTGCGGGGCGGCGGCCACGGACCTGGCTGGGCCGGGCCACAACGCACCCCTCTGCCCGCGCCGCGCACGTCCCAGGCCCGGGTGGTGGGGGCTCGCGGCTGGTGCAGAGGCAGGGGTTAGGGGAGCCAGGCGTGCCCTAGGGGGAGCCGCCGGCGGCCAGGGCCAAAAGAACAAGCGGGGGGGGAGGCAGGGAGACGGGAGGCGCCTGGCAAAAGCCTACAGCACCCGGTATTCCCAGGCGGTCTCCCATCCAAGTACTAACCAGGCCCGACCCTGCTTAGCTTCCGAGATCAGACGAGATCGGGCGCGTTCAGGGTGGTATGGCCGTAGACCCTGGCGGCTGCCGCCCGCAGCCCCAAGAGCCTACGTTG